>NW_027331378.1:307473-445990 GCF_022965805.1 Primulina eburnea
TGCGGGTGCGGTCTCACACCGCGGTGCGGTCTTGCTAGCACCGCGGGTGCGGTGTCTGTTCGCACAATTTCACTAATTTTCCTCTCATGCACCGCGGGTGCTGTATCTCTAACCACGCGGGTGCGTGTGGCTTCGGCCATGCTTCCAAAAATTCCACTCTATATGTCATGCATTCTCATGGTTTCAAGTCTCACATCAATGCCAATTGACAATTCTCGAGCCTTACATTTCTCCTCCTCTAGACAAGGTTCGTCCTCGAACTCACAAGCAATTATTCTGCAGTTATATACAAAATTGTAAAATCAAATCGGGAAGAAAGACTCACATCATAAGAATAGCTCGGGATGCCTCTGTCTCATTTCAAACTCTGTCTCCCAAGTCGCTTCCTCGATGCCATGACGATTCCACTGAACTTCACAAACGGAATAGTCTTTGTTCTGAGCTGTTTCTCTTTCCGATCAAGAATCTGAATCGGTCGCTCAACATAGCTCAAAGTCTGATCTAACTCGGCTTCTTCAGGTTGAATGACATGAGATTATCTGGCATATACTACGCAACATCGATACATGAAAAACGTCATGTACCATAATGAAGGAGGAAGAGCAAGTCTGTAAGCTCGATCGCCATCTTTTCAAGAATCTCATACGGACCGCGTATCTAGGAGACAACTTCCTCGCTTGCCAAATCTGACAACGCCTCTGAAAGGTGAAATCTTCAAATACTCTGTCTCCCTGTTCGATACTAACGGTCTACGTCTAATATGGCGTACTTCGCTTGCCTATCTTGTGCCGTCTTCATTCGTTTCTGAATGATCTTCACTTTTTCTGTCATCTCACGAATCATATCATGCCCTAACTCTGGTACCTCAGAAATATCATCCCCGTACAACGGAGATCTGCACTTCTTCCCGTATAAAGCTTCGAACGGTGCCATCTCTATGCTCGTCTTGATAGCTGTGTTGTGAACTAAATTCCGAGAACAAATACCGACAACTACAAGTCAACCTCTGCCAGCTCCCTGTCCACTCCCTCCGGGACCGTCCAACCTGAGACCTGCCCCATCGAATAGGGTGTCCAAAACAGAGATAAACCGAGGACGTGAGCATAAAACGCTCAGCACCGAAAGCATGAGTATACAAGACTATGACATGCATGTATGCAAAATGTACTGGATACCAGGATCTGGGTATATCGAAATACTGCTCAGGTAAATGACGTCAAGGTATGTAGCACTCTGCGCCGTCGCACCAGGAGGTGGCTCCCATACCAAAATAAACCTGTGGATATACCGGTGACCTGACCACCGTCGGCCAACGGGGTCCAACCATCCACAACAAACGAGGGCTGAGCACCCTCTCAACAGGCTATCTCAAAAATAGTCAGGCTCAACATGATTATGCAAATGCCGCATAATAAACCATGCATCATATGACAGATAATAATGCAACATATAAACATGCAACACATAGTAAAGCATACTCAATCCTGCTATCTCGGATAGTACTTTCGTACCTCAAACCAGTAGATCCTAGAAATCAGCCCTAGAATCAAGCCTGCGTCCGTAGTCAGCCCACTGATGCCGCTAGCTCCCAACTAAAGCACAGCTCCGCTACAAAACCAGTAGCTCCCCGCTAGTGCCTAAACCTCGGGAAAAGACTAGAAACCCATCAGAAACGACTAAAACGCTCTGGAACACTCGGAATTGGCGAGTAAAAAGTGAAGCCTCGCGCCTCTATTTATAGACAACGATCGGACGATCCGATCCTCTTCGGACGATCCGATCCACTTCGGACGATCCGAACCCTGTACCCTTCGGACCTTCCGAACCCTTATCGGACGATCCGAACCCTGCATGTCTTCCACGTGTCCAGACACCTGTCTTCGGACGATCCGAACCCTGATCTGACGATCCGAACTCTGCATGTCTTCCACGTGTCCAGCCACCTGTCTTCGGACGATCCGAACCCTCTTCGGACGATCCGAACCCGGTTCGGTCCTTCCGATCCCACCGAAATATAATTAATCCAATAATTAACTCAAATTAGGCATCGGGATACTACACTTTTTCTTCCATGCCAGATCTCATACGGTGTTTTCAAATGATTCTTATTAATCATTGATCTGTTTTGAGTGTAACACGCAGTGTTCACTGCTTCTGCCCAAAACCTTTGAGAGATACTAGAATCAGCAAGCATTGTTCTAGCAGCTTCCTTAAGTGTTCGATTTCTCCTTTCAGCTACACCATTTTGCTGAGGAGTTCTTGCTGCTGAGAGTTCATGTTTGATTCCAGTATTCTCTAAATAATTTGAAAGAATTTGATTGATGAATTCAGTTCCTCGATCGGATCTGATTCTGTCAATTCCAACTGATTTTTCATTTGATAATCTTTTGAAAAGCTTGATCAGTTGAGCAGCAGTTTGGTCTTTGGTCTTGAGAAAAATGACCCATGTGAATCTAGAAAAATCATCTACAACCACCAAGGTGTATTTCATTCCCCCTAAGCTCATCACCGGTATTGGACCAAAGAGATCCATATGTAACAGCTCTAAGCAACGGGAAGAAGATTTACGACCCTTGTACTTAAAAGAAGATTTGATTTGTTTGCCAAACTGACATGCTGAGCAAATTTTGTCTTTTGTAAAATCCATTTTGGGCAGCCCAGTAACAAGATCATGTTTACTCAAATATGCAATGGATTTGAAATTCAAGTGGTTTAGCCTCTTATGCCATAACCAGTTTTTCGAAGATTTTGAAGCAATAAGACACACTGGTGCATAGGGTTGATCATTCCAGCTGACTTTGTATGTGTTTCCACATCTTTTGCCAGTTAGAATGATCTCATCAGTTGAGTTTTTGACTGAGCAAATGAGTTTGTCAAATTGAACTGAAAATCCATTATCGCATAACTAACTGATGCTTATCAGATTATACTTGAGATTTTCAACTAATAAAACATTATTAATGACAAAATTACCATGGATAAGCTTACCCTTACCCACAGTTGTACCTTTCGAGTTGTCTACAAAACTACTCTTTGGTCCAGTGTATTTGACCAGTTGAGATAATAACCTTGAATCTCCTGTCATGTGGCGTGAACATCCACTGTCTAGATACCATATAGATCCAGTGCTTGTACCTGTTACCTGCAGTCAAATACAAAATAAGATTGTGGTACCCTTTGTTTATTTGGGTCCAAAGTTGATTAGTCCTTTAGGAATCCAAACTTGGATCAGTCTGACTGACCGTCCAGTTGCTGTATTCCATATGGTCCTTCTCGTTTTGTGTGTGCTTTGTGTGTGATGCATAGGTGAAACAATATGTGATTTTGCCTTTCCCAACTGATTGTTCGGCCGATATCGTTTCTGAACAGGCTTACAGTTATAGTAGTTGGAGTATTCATTTGAAAATCGTTTTGAAATTCTTTTCGATGTTTGACCACGAGAGTCAGTTGAAACGTTTGGACTATATCCAATACCATATCTATTTGCCTTGTTCTTGTTCTCAATGGGCGGTTCAATCAGTTTACTTGGTTCAAGCTGTTCTTGTTCCACGACTGATTTGACAAAGCGAATGAATTTTCCTTTGCCCATATTCAGTTGTGGCTGAGTATCATTGGAAGACATCTCACTTTGACTACTGAATCCTAGTCCAGTCTTGTCAGCAACTGATTTTTGCGAATTTTGAATATCAGTTAGAGCTGCTGAAGATTTATTCCAAGCCTGAATGAGCTCGTTGTGCTTTGCATTTTCAAACATCAATTTTTGAATCAACAATTGATTCCTGCTCTTTTCAGCATTGAGCTCAGCAATTTCTCTTTTTAGACTCAACATATCAACTGACTGATCAGTTTTAGTATTGTTGTCCAAGGGATCATCTTGCTTTGCTCTGGCTTTATCAAATGATAGAGCAAGCTTTTGATACTCGTTGACCATGTCATGAAGAGTCGAAATAAGCTCTTCTCTAGTGAAATCAGTTGAGCTAAAGTCGAATACCTGCTGATTGTCTGATTGATCTTCTGTCTCATCAGCCATCAGACACTTGACTTCTTCCTCTTCTTCACTAGAACTGTATGAGGTTTCTGCTTCTGACTCATCACTGTCAGTCTCTGCCCATTTGGTTTTGCTTTCTTCAGCTACTAGCACTTCATGCTTCTTTTTATAGGTTTTCCTTTCATCCTTAGGTCTCCTTTTGTGCTCATATGATTTCTTTTTCCGTTCAGTTGAGACTTGACTGTCCTTCTTTGGTTTTGGGCAGTCAGCAATGAAATGTCCTGGCTTTCCACAGTTATAGCAAGCGTTTGAATCTTCTCTGGAGTTATTTCTTTGGTAGCTCTTCTGAAAATTTCCCTGATTCTTCCTCATGAATCTACCAAACTTTCTGATAAACAATGACATAGCATCATTGCTCAATTGATCTGCAGCTTTTTCAACTGAGCCAGTTGGTTCTGTTCTTATAGCAGTTAGAGCAGTAGTTGATGAAGGTGTTGATGGTTCTGCTTCTCCTCGAGTTTGTAACTCAAACTCATAAGCTTTCAGATCAGCAAACAAATCATGAATTTCAACTTTGTTCAAGTCTTTTTATTCCCTCATTGCCATTGTCTTGACATCCCATTCCCTGGGAAGTCCTCTGATAATCTTGAGAGCCACTTCTTTATTTGTATACACTTTTCCAAGTGCATTCAGTTCATTTATGATTCCACTGGTTCTTTCATCATATTCAAGCATTGATTCTCCAGCTTTCATTTTGATGTTGTCAAACTTCTGTACAGCAACAGAAAGTTTGTTTTCCTTTGTTTGCTCATTTCCCTCGCATAACTGAATCAGCTTTTTTCATATCTCTTTTCCTTTCTTGCACATCTTGATCTTACTGAACGTTATCTTGTCCAGTGTTTTATACAGTATGTCCTTGGCTACATTGTCAAGGTTTGCTTTTCTTTTATCTTCAGCAGTCCACTCATCTCTGGGTTTTTCGATTCTATGAGGTGCCCCTTCGGTGATGGCAACTGCTGTGTTTGCTTTCAGAATTTTCATTGGCCCGTCAGTTATGACGTACCACATATCATCATCTTGTGCAGCTAAATGAGCCTGCATTCTGATTTTCCAGTCGTCAAAGTCTTCCCTGGAAAACATAGGAATTTTGTTGAAAGAAGACATACTGAATCAGTTGAGAGAATATGTTCTATGACAAGATAAACTTCGCTCTGATACCACTTGATAGGATCGGTTAACTCAAGGTGAAAGTATTTAGAAGGGGGGGGGTTGAATAAACACTTGCTAGATTAAAACTTCTTCGAAAGGTTGGGTTCAGTTTCGTTACAAACTGACTCAAGTATCTCGTCGGTCGATATCAATCAGTTAAACTGAATAAAACAGTTGCGGAAAAATAACTGACTGAAAGATAGAATGAATAACTAAAAGTAAATAACACAGGAAATGTTTCTGGATGTTCCGAGACTTGAATAACTCCTACGTCACCCCTTCTATCACAAAGATAGGATATACACTAAAAGACTTTGATCAAATACAGTAACGTGTACTGACCCACTTCAGTTTGGACTTATCTATTGCCAAAACTGAAACTCTTAGTTAACAACTCTTTTACAGATCACAACTGATCTTAGCACAACTTGTACAATTTATCAAAGATTACAAAGTGCTTTTTCTAGCTCAAAACGTAGCCTGAATGCTACTGATAAAACTGATAAGCTTGAGCTTTGATTTGAAGTTGAGAGAATATTTTCGCAGAGTAACAGCAAGTAAAATGAGTAGTTCAGAAAATCGGTAGTTCTTCAGCTGCTCTCTTCGACTATTTATAGGCTTATGTTTCAACGGTAACATTTATTTGAATAACAGCCGTTGTTTGCCACGTCGATATTCTCTGACAGATCGTACACTGCAACTTTCTGATATGCGGCGTTCCACTACTACTGTTGCAGTTAGACTGTACTATATGTCGGTTGTTGCAATCAATTGATGACGTGTTCAGTTAGGAACACACTTTACTGATCGATGGTTGAGGCGCTTAAATAGTAGCTGAATGATCAGTTACGTAACCAGTTAGTAACTTCGATGCGTAAATCAGTTGCTTGATTCAGTTACTTGGTTCAGTTGGTTAATTTGTCAAACTCCGGAATAAGATTTCCAACAGAAACCTTACGTGGTTATGACCCTTTCCCGAACTCAACCCACCTCTGACCGAGCCTTGGCCCCAAGCCGTGGCACCCCTGTCCTCTCACCAAGGAACCCGATCACCTCAACCCTTTGACAGCAGAAATCGGTTTCCCTTGATGAGTTGCTTGTTCTGCTTGTTATTGTTTCGACTTTGGTGATTAAGGTGAGTATGTTAGGACCTTAACTCATGTATAAACACCACTGGTTCCCACCTAAGTTCATGGCAGCCCCCTTTTTCATAAAAAATTTAAGAATTTGCATCAAAACATCATGTTTCCTCAAGGGTGCATGCAATGATCCGAAAATACTAAAAAAATCAATCATGTTCTTCATGCATACAACAATTAAAACAATAATATGATATGATCGATGAGAAAAAGCAGATGTATGGCGTGCCTTTGCGTTAAATACGCTCGAATATCCGTTGACGACGTAGAACGAGAGACGACTTGGCTTGTTCTTGCTAACTACCTTCGAAAAATCACCCCTAGGTTGCTATGTATAAGTGCCGTGAGGTTTGAGTGTGGGGTGGGGAGAGTTTTCAGAATTTAGGAGAGAGTGGCCGATTGTTTATGGTGTGGAGTATAGGGTTTAATACATATTATATACTAATTAGTCACTAACTAGGTCTTAGGCCTATTAAGCCATTAAACGAGGCCCATTAGTCTAATTAGGACATAATTAAGATATTAACAAAGTTTTTCTTTAATTAAATATGTGAATTTATTAGCCGGGTTGCCAAGAAGCTCATATTTTAGTTGAAAAACCCATACCGATAAAACTTACGTCCCGTCGTATAAAATCACCTCAAAACCCTTTGTTTTAAAAAGTACTAAAAAGCATCGACCATAATTCAAATAATTAAAATAAATATGTAATAAAAACATTTTACATTTTTCAGCCCTTGGTCCCCTTTCCTCGGTCGTCGCTTGAATATTACTTAAAATACCATTTTATGCATGATGACAATAAAAATTTCATTTAACATATAAACAAGTATGTCACATAATTAATTAGAAATTAAAATCAATTAATTACTCATTTTGCATATTTCCTAGATTTGCATGCAGTTGGATTACGTCGTCTTAATTTTGGATCTTACAATATGACAGATGGATGTCAAGACAGCCTTTCTTAATGGGGATATTAAGGAAGAGATTTACATGTCTCAACGTAAAGGGTTTACATCTTTCGGAAGTGAGCATATGATATGCAAACTTCAAAGATCTATTTATGGTCTAAAGCAAGCATCTAGGAGTTGGAACCTTATATTCGATAGTACAATCAAAGAGTTTGGTTTTACTATGAATCCTGAGGAACCCTGTGTGTATAAGAAGGTCAGTGGGAGTGCTGTGACATTCCTGGGAATGATGTAGGAATGTTGCAATCAACTAAAATATGGTTAGGGAGTAAGTTCTCGATGCAGGACTTGGGTGAAACATCTTTTGTATTGGGAATAAAGATCTATAGAGATAGATCAAGAAGATTGCTTGGTCTCACCCAGTCCAGATACATTGAAACCATCGTGAAGAGGTTCTCGATGGATGAGGCCCAGAGAGGACATCTACCCATGTGTCATGGCATGTCCTATCCAAGTCTATGTCTCCCAAGACTGATGCAGAGATAGCGGCGATGACAAGCATTCCTTATGCATCTGCGATTGGTAGCCTCATATATGGGATGATATCTACACGTCCTGACGTGGCTTTTGCACTAAGTATATTGAGTAGATATCAATCGAGCCCTGGTCTTCCACACTGGAAAGCTGTGAAAGACATCCTCAAGTATTTGAGAAGGACCGATAAATTGTTCTTGGTCTATGGGGGTGGGGAACTGAAATTGGAAGGCTATACAGACTCTAGCTTCAAAAGCGAAATCGATGACTCGAAGCCAACCTCTGGATTCATATTCATGCTCAATGGTGCTGCTGTCTCTTGGAAGAGTTCCAAGCAAGACGGTACTGCGGATCCCACCACTGAGGCAGAATATATTGATGCATCAGCTGCAGCGAAGGAGGCTGTTTGGATAAGGAATTTTGTCCAAGAGTTGGGCGTCATTCCTAATGGAGTTGCTCATGTCCTGGTGTTTTGTGACAACACGGGAGCCAATGCTCAAGCAAAGGAGCCAAGGTCTCATCAGAAGTCCAAACACGTATTGAGAAAGTACCACATCCTCCGAGGTTGACAAATTCGGCTCCGCAGATAATGTTGCTAAACCACTAACTAAGCCTTTACCTGAACCATTATTCGAGAAGCATCGCTAATCGATGTGTTTGAAGCATATGGGTAGTTGGCTCCAGTGCAAGTGGGAGATTGTTAGAGTAAGTGCACGTCGAGCCAAGTGTTGGCCGAGTGTTCACAATGAAACTCTATGTATAAACAGTCTTTATTTTAATAATATTTGAAATTATTGTTTTGGCACTTCTTTATCTGTATACCCATGCTAGTTGCATAGATAAAGTTCTTGAATATACAAATAGTAGAAAGAATATGATATGCTCATATGATGAGTATAATGAAACTCATATTTGGAATACTATATATTCTAAACAGTTCTTAGTCTATTCAGCCGTAGCTAAGAAGGATATAGGCCGCTCGAGTTCGAGACTAGTATCTGCGATGTGAGAACCATGTTTCATTGGTAGGGGACATTGTGATGTTCGAACATTCAGATAGGTGCTCCTTGTAGAGTGCACTGAACAACCCTCCATAAAGGACTTTCCAAATGGTTCTCACTTATCGAGTGGAAACATCCTAGTTTATGGTTGTACACCATTAGTCCTTATGACCCGGGATAATATTGAGACTCTATATGCTAGCATTGCACTTTGACTTGTTTACCGACTCTCATGGGGTTATCAGGTGGCAAGGTTGGATGTTTTGTCAAAACATATAGGAGTCGATGCATTGTAGTCGGGGATTCACCGCTTACCTTTGGGTATGGATATCCCATGTGATCTCATGTGTATAGAGTTTGAAATCTCTGATCAGAGTATGATGGTAATTAAGAAAGGGGTTTCTTAGATTACATCATCGATGAAACTACGACATGACACATAGTATCGATTCATTGAAAACTCTCGATATACCAATGGTTGTCGAATCGGTCGTGATATATGAGTTGAAGGGACCGTACTGTACTCTAATCATAATTGAATGGTTCTTGCAGGCACTATCATTTGATACCTAGGGAATTATGTAAGCGATGCTGCTAGGCGTTTAACATGATTGGTTGGGTATTATCAGACTTGAGTTCTGACGTTCTTGCTATCAAGGAGTTGATAATTAAGAATGGAGCAATTGGGGTATGCTCGTATAAGGACATGTTTAGACCAAATCACATGGAGATGTGTACCCACAACTAGTTGTATCAATGAACCTGAGGGCCACACAAGTACTAGTTTTCTAAATCACGTTGAGAAGTAAAATAGTTCAATGTGTTGAACGACTTATAAAGGAGTTTATAAGCGTAAATAAAAATAGAAGTATGACTTCTATAAGGAGAATGTAACCTTTAATTTGAGGAAGTGTTCCTAAATTAAAAATTGGCCAAACGAGTAATGTATTTAAAAATTGTGATTTTCATATAAATTATTATGGACTAAATTAAATTAATTCAAGTGTTGAATTAATTAAACACTAGTGAACCTAGTAGAGTTCAAAAAATTAAATTAATTCAAGTGTTGGATTAATTAACAACATTGGGCCTTGTATAGCCCAATTAGAAATAATTATTAAACTAGTGGGCTTGAGTAAAATCAAGTAATAGTTAAATGGTCTCAAATGTGTTTGAGACTGTGGGGACCCGGACGCTAATCATTTTCTTAATCATCGTTGAGATTTAATTATCAGTTCTGATAAACAGGGTCTAAAAATTTTTTTCTTTTTAAAATGCATCTGCGGAAGGTAATGGAATTTAAATAATATACATCTCTGTATAAAAACTACATTTCAATATAAAAGTACAATGTTGTACAAACTAGGTCTAAGGTTCAGTTACTAAATTCAAGTAATAAAACCAAGTCTACAATAAGTCCGGAATCACCACGCTAACTCGTCTTCTCTCATCATCTTCTTGACCCCGATCCAGCCCCACATGTTGTCATGCACACTTACAAAACAAGACAACAGCCGGATAACTCCGTTGAGAATAAATCGCAGTATAAAACATGGTAAGCATGTATAGAAACAATCTAAATCATAAAACATGCTATCATAAACCTATTCAAAAGTAATATGTTTCATAATCTATGAAATCGAATCAAAATAAGCATGCAACTCAATTCAGGTAAACATGCAATTTAAATCAAATCATATAAACATGCTATCATGACTGAAAGCAATAAACTTGGGTTTCATGGTCTATGAAACCACATCTATAAACGCATGCAGTTCTAGTCAAATCATGTCTAAACTCGACTCAACTATAACTCTAGGGATCCCGTTGTGAATAAGACGATCTATCACCTACTCTCCAATCGGGGTGACGGTACATCTTATTCCTAGACTTCGGTCTGATCTGTATCCACATCTACAATAGGAGAGTGAATCTTCCCCTGAGCTGTGATATCACCGAACGTCTAGAAGTTTGACGGATCTGTCAAGACTCCCTATCTTAAATGCAATGCATATAAATCTATAAACAAAGCAATAGCATATCAGCATATAAACAAGAATATTCATATCAGAATATAACAATAATCTAGTATGTGATTTTATTGGGAAACTCAAATGAGATCTGATTTGAGTTATGTCTTCCCAGATATCACATGAATTGTACCTTTGTCGTCCCTGTCTGACAAGACGATGACCTGTATTCAAATTTGTCCATATCCACTCTGAAAAGACAATATCGAATACATAGTATCAATGAATAACTCAATTCACAATCTGTTCTGATCAGTACTCAATTCAGTATATAATCTGATCAATGTCTGAACAAGATATAATCTGATTCATATCAATAATATCACAATCTAATCGAGATCATATCTGAAACTGATCAATATAACTTAACTGATGTTTCGACGGCATAACAATACAATCTGAATAACCCCGTCAATTCTGAACATCACAAATATAATACTGTACTTCATAATATGTGTCAATACAATTCATACTCTGAATATTAACACAATTCTGATATAGAATCTCAGTCAATATCTTTCAAAAATCATAATAATTACAGAAACAGTCTGTTCTTTATTCTGACTTCACTTCTATAATTTCTACGGTAGCAGAAACACTATATCTGAATCATATTCAATTCTGACAATATCATAAATTCAAATCTTGTCTAAACGTAACAAAACTTACGTCCAGTTGTAGCTGTCGTTGTTGGAAACACGATACCGAAGTCGGATTCAAAATCAGACGGACGGATTGTTCACAATTTCTAAATCTTCCCTCAGTTTCCTTTTTCTTTTTCTTTCTTTTCTTTCTCTTCCTTCTCTTGTTTCTGATGGATTTCGTATGCTTATATATATATATATATATATATATATATACAATCATTGCATAATACAAGGGCAAGTGGCGTTGTGCATGTTTTGCACGTTTCGCCCATATGCGCCAACAATGTCGCGCATATGCGCCAGTTATAAAAACTAGCATTTGTCTTCTCGCGCATATGCGCAAATTATTCCGTGCATATGCGCCAATCATTCTGCCTATCCCGCGCATATGCGCCATTTATGTCGCGCATATGCGCCAGTTATGCAAACTAGCTCTTTGACTTCTCGCGCATATGCGCCACTTTTCTCGCTCATATGCGCCGTACCTACTGCCCCTCCCGCGCATGTGCGCCATTTACGTCGCGCATATGCGCCAATGCTACTGGACGTTCCGCGCATGTGCGCGCATTCAAGTCGTGCATGTGCGCGGGGACTTGTATTGGCACCTTTTGTCAATTCTTTTCTCGACTCTCCCGGTCTAATCGGTTCCGTCTATAAGTATCTCAATTAATCAATAAATCATCTCAGATTAATTTCTGATTACAGTAATAAAATCTCGGGCATTACAGAGACATTTAAATAAAAGTCCATGGGCCTTGTAATTGTTACAAGCCCAAATAGAATTGCATGCATGGGAGGTGAAAGGTTGGAGACAACCCTTTCAATGTTCTAGGCTTGGCATGCTAAAAGTAGTTTTAGCGTTTTACACAACCAAGACAACTCATCCTCCATTACTCGACACACCATATGGCCGAAATATTGCATACAATATTCTCCCAATTTTTGTTCTTCAATTCTTGAGGAAATCCTACACTTCTCATTGAAAAATCCTCTTATTTTTCTAGTGTAAAATAAGAGGGGTTCTAGCTTGCAAGTGGTGGGCCTAATTTTGAAGCAAGGAGAGCTTGAAGATTTTCTTGCCATTCAAGAGCTTAGTTATTTAAAACTAAGTTGGAGCCATCATCAATCCTTTGTGATTGATAGGTAAAATTGTCTTAAAACACCCTATGTATGAAATTTCGTGTTTTTCGTATTTGCTACACATTATAGGATTAGGGTGCTCGGTTTTCTTGTTGAAAAACATTTTTGAAACATCCATTGCGCATTAGGGCACCTTAATCGATCCCCTTTCAGTATGATCTCAACCGTTGATCTAAAGGCAGATCGGACGGTCGGGATGCATCTAGGAAATAGTGCGGGTATATGACGGATATCAGAGCATCAGGCTCATTATTACCTCGGAATAGAAATGATTTCGACCGTTGGAATTCTAGGGCATGCATCATCGTGACATCATCCTGACTGCTCGAGAATACTAAGCGGAAAAATATTCGAAGTCTGGGAGACATGAGGCCCCGGCATCTTGTTTAAAGTCCGAGACATGAGGCGTCAACATCTTATCTATAGTCCGGGAAATTGAAACTCCCGGCACCTCATCTCATCTCTGGGATATTTGAAGCTCTCGATGCTTTTATAAATCTGAAATTTATTATTTTTCTATTTTGAAGCCCAAGTATGACTGATCGGGACATCCAGTAAAACTTTGGACCGACTATTTAAGGGATGAGTGGTGATACCCCCATAAGAGCCCGGATCACATCATGACCCGGAATACTAATGAGTAGCCCAAATCAGAGTCAATATGCAGAGTACTTTCTTCACCAGCCGGGCATGGGGATGCTCGGGATATTTTCTTCCTGCGCAATCAGGAGCCTGGGCTCTCATACAAACTCCCGGAGCCTTCTACGCGGGCTGTCTCGAGAAGGGCACCACATTCGAGTGTATCAGTATGCGCTATCTTATCTGTCAGAACAACATGAGTTTGGCGTGTTAAAGAAGCTAGCAAAAGCGCAGGGTATGGGCAGCCGACTTGCCAGACTTAACAGGTGGGCACTGAAAAACAAGGTAATCATGGGATTTCTTCATATAAATAGCATGTATATTTCTCATTTACAGATTCCGGAATTCTGAACTCTTGAGCACCTCACGTATATCACTAAATATACAAGCTATTTCATCCTTCTTCTTCATTTTTTGACTTAAGCATCGGATTGGATACGCCGGACACTCCTCCGACGCCCATTCACGAGTTCATTTCATTGTTTGAAGGTCACGATAGAAGCCCAGAGTTACAGAGATATATTTTTCTCACAGTATATAACTTTTCCCTGCTCATTTTCCTTAAATACTCTATCATTATCCGGTGGATCGCCCCGATTTTCGCTCACCCGATTTACCCGAATCACATCAACCACTATAGTCCTTGATTTATTTATCCACTTTTCGAGCCATTAAACATATCTAGTCATCTCTTGTCGGCCTATGTTCTCCCGCACATTTGTTTTTGGATATTTCGTTCATTTTAATGCAAAGTCAAGTCTAAACCTTCTTTAACGCATCGATCTTGTTATATTATGTATTTTGATGAAAATCATGCATGAAAATTCATTGGTTATATGCAAACTTGGGTTAAAAACAATTCGAAACCGTTTCCAAAAATTTAAGCATGGAACTGATGTTCTTCCAAAAATTATGGTGTGTATTTTGGTTGGAATCCCTGGGACGGGTTGGGGCTGCTGGATAGGTTCATGACTGAGTCCTAGGGTTAAAGTAAGGGGTTTGTTTGGTCGGGTTCTAGGCTGGCCGTGCACGAGGTGTATAGGAGTGAATAAGTTGTTCTATGCATGTATGTTGTGCTGTCGGTGGTTCAGGTGTTGGGTTCAGTGCATGGGTTGGCACGGGGCACTTGGCTATGATTTATGTAGTCTCTAAGGGTCCTAGGATGATCCTAGTTAGGGTGGTTTAGGGTTTGTTTGGCTAGGGAAAGTGCTGGAAACAGAAACGAGAAAGCTGTACAGAAATGGGCCTCATGGAAGGGCTATAGGTGTTCGGCCTTAGGGTGTCAAACAGGGGCTGGACCACAGCTCTTGGCTATGGTTTGGGACATGTCTTAGGATCATAGAATGAGTCTTGTTGTGGTGGTTCATGGGCTGGATGATCGGGTAGAGCACTGGAACCAGAAACTCAAAAGCTGCACAGAATTGGCCCTCACATGAGGGGCTGTCACGGTTCTGATGTTTTGGGGCTTAGGCGCTGGTTTTGAGTTAAAGGGGCTTAAACATGGTCTTACAATATATCTAAAGGTCGAGTATAGGGCTTTGTTCGGGTTCGGTTTGAGTCGTTTTTAAGCGTATACTCGTTAGAAGCACATATGGGTCGTAGCGCGTTTCCTTGCGACACTTTTGTTTTCTATGGATGATAGGTTGTTATAAGTTGGTTTGATTATGGTTTGGGGCTGGTTAGGGTCTTGGACAATAGTTAGGTTGTCGTCTAAGCATGGTTTGAGTCTCGAGTCGTTCGGTAGGTCCTAGGCTATGTTAAATAATTTTGGAGTCGCATGTGTACGTTTGGGATTTTGTGCTAAGCGTAGTTATTTAAATTTTAAGGTTATGGTATCAAATCCGAGGATTTCCAACGAAGTCCACGAACTTCGAAAATATGTATCACGTGCAAAATAATTAATTTTTTGAGATATATTATTTGTCTTGTGGCCAAATTTTGTTACAAGTTTGGAAGCCGGAGAACGTGTCCGGGGACCTCTCCAACCTCTTCGGATGATTATGATATGTTAGGTAGCGGACATCTAGTACAAGGGCTGTGATGATCCTCGTCGGCCCAGTACTGTGGTTTAGTTTGATCAAACGATCTATGTGTATGAGCCACTTGCATTGAACAGAACTCTACGCAAAATTATTTACGTTTATGATTATGCATAACAAGTATGAAAATATGGTTTTATGATTTTCATGAAATTTTTTATGAAGGAAAGTCACGTTATACATATTTTTGCCCATAATATTTTGTGTACTAGCTAAATTTAAATTTACATGGATTTTTATTACGTATTATTAGTTATTCACGGTTTATTCATTCTAAGTCATTGACTCACTAGACTTGATCGATGCAGATGATGTAGTTGAGGAGAGAAGAGGTGGTGATCAGTGAGCAGGCTCGGGCCAGTGGCTGTGCAAACCCGAGGACCTTGTAGTTTAAGTTATATTATTACACATGTTTTTAAATTATTTACTCTAGCTTTTGATTTATTAGGATTGGTGATAAGCAAATTAATTTTATCATTTAGTTAGACTACTTTTTAAATGGGTATATTTTTTAGATTTTAGGATTAGTTGGATGTTGGTGATTTATTTTAAATGATGAAGTTTTAATATTAATCTTATATTAGTATGAGTGGTGACCGTTAATTTATTTTTGGAGCTATACTTTTAATTAATTACTTAATACGAAAAATTCTAAATTTTTCCGTAAAGATTAAAGTAGTAGTATTTTAAGATACGGTTCATGACAGTTGGTATCAGAGCCCAAAGTTTCTCGATATAGGGTTTTGCCACTACTGGTTGCGAGAAGCTCATGAAGTAACGCCTACGATTTTAAATGCATTAAGTATTAAGTACGAGTTCTTAAACTGCATGTTTAAGTTTTTAAATCACTTTAGCATGTTATATGAGTAATTCAGTTATGGATGTTGTTTACGTGTTGGGTTAAATTCTGGTACAGTATGCCTCCTACATGTGTTATTGATCATGAGAGCCGTGAGGCTCGTGATGATCAGAGAGCTTCCCCTCCACGTCCAACACCAGACCTTCAGGCTCAGATGCTCGAGGAAATGACTCATTTCTTTGCGCAGTTTGCGAGGAACAATGCTGAGGTGGATAGGAAGACAAGGCCTGAGGCAGTGTATGAGCGATTCCCGAAGATGGACCCTAAGGACTTTGGGGGTAGGACTTATCCCATTGTGGCAGAGGGATGGATTAAGTCCATAGTGGGGATCTTTACCTTTATGGAACTACAGAATACTGATAGGGTTATTTGCTGAAGGACGATGCTCCGTTATGGTGGGAAGGAGCATCAGTGTCGGTGAATCTGCAAACTCCGACTTGGGAAGGCTTCAAGGAGGTTTTCTACTCCAAGTACTTTACAGATGAGGTACACTCCCGACTGACTAGGGAGTTTATGACTTTGAGGCAAGGAGACAACAGGGTGGCGGAGTTCGTGAGGAAGTTTGAGCAAGGGTGTCATTTCGTGCCCCTGATAGCTAATGACGCAAGGGAGATAATGAGGCATTTCTTGGATGGATTACAGCTGATCTTGCGCCGTGATGTTCGTGTAGCTGGTCCTCCTACCTATGCCGTTGTAGTGACCAGAGCTTTGGCAACTGAACACGATCATAAGGACATTGAGATTTACAGGCAGGGGAAGAGGCCCCCTCAGGCTCCGCAGCAACGGTTTCAGCAGCCAACTAAGAGGCCGTTTCAAGGGCCTAAAAGGGAAAAGGACAGCAACCACAGAAGAAGGCTGCTCAGAAACTTACTGAATATTCGGTGTGCCCAAAGTTCAGTCGCAAGCATGAGAAAGAGTGTCTAGGGGGTTCTGGCAAGTGATTCAAGTGTGGATCCACTGACCACATGCTCAAGAACTCTCCACAGTGGAAGTAGCCGACTCAGGGCCGTGTCGTTGCGATGCATGCCGAGGAGGTAGATCCAGTGATATGAATCCACCTAACTCCACCTCAAAAGCTAGCTCATCAGAGGAAGATTGTGAGTTCATATATATTTTGCCCAAAACAACTCTTGCTAACCGATGTGGGACACATCATTCCCGACCCCTTTAGACTGCACGTCCTCGTGCCAACTCCTTCGTTAATCTGCACTCCAGGGCACTTCCAGGCATTCCCGACCCCTTTAGACTTTACGTCATCGTGCCAACTCCTTCATTAACCCGCACTCTAGGGCACTTCTAGGCATTCCCGACCCCTTTAGATTGTACGTCCTCGTTCCAACTCCTTCGTTAACCCGCACTCCAGGGCACTTCCAGGAACATGCACCCACACGACCAGTCAAGAGTATGGCTCTGATACCAAATGATGTGAATCCTCGTACGAATAAATAGCAAACACGATCTATTTAGAATCGCGTCCTCAATTCAATAACGAACAAAGAATCGTTGTTGTCTCGAGCAACAAATAATCACGAAATAAAAAACCAAATTTATGACGAACCTTCAAAGAACTCGTCTTTGACAATCCGCGTAAGAACGATTGAAAAACGCCACAAAGTAAAACTTTGATAAGTTTGATTTTTGAAGAACAAAGCAAGAGCCTTGAAAGTTGAGAGAAAAATCTCAAAGTTTGATATTCAATCAATAATAATCTGAATTGTCTCAAAAAATTCGTCCAATATCTTTTACATACTCAAAAGATAACAATATCTAGTTGCCAAAATAATAGGACTCTAATCAAAGAAACAAATAATTTCTCGAAAACGACCTCACGCTCGGGCGGTAGATTATGACCGCTAGAGCGCCGAGGGTTCTAGCCTATTCGCGCTCGAGCAGTAGAAAATGCCCGCTCGGGCGCCGAGTATTCTGGAAATCAACTCTTGGGCAGTACATTTGGCGCTCGGGCGGTAGTATTTTACCGCTCGGGCGCGGAGCATTCTGGACGTTTTCTTCATTCATCACTTGAATGGTGTTCTTGTGACTCCCAAACTCACTCCCATGCATCACGAAGACTTCCGCACTCCGCACCTCGCTTGTAAATCCTTCTCTTTGCTCATAAGCCCATGCAATGCTTCCTTGAATCTCTTCAGTCGCCCCCTCGTGATTGGTCCCTTCGGCAAATCTAAAGGGTCCCATGCTTTCCTTGGGGCTTGACCATCCGCGTTCGCATCATCCAGACTCTGCACTCTTGACAGGTAATATAACTCATTCAACACTGTATTATTTATTGGAATTTATTATGCATGGTTTGAATTTTTGGGTATAATAATAGGGTATTTTCGAAATCTGTTTGAGAAATTTGGGATAGTGAATTTAGCACGTGCAGGAGATTAAGTTTATCCTTTTTTGAGAATTGTTGGGTTGAGTGTATACTAATATTATCTCAAGGAAGATCTATATAGAGGGAGTAGCCACCAATGCTCTATTAGATTCCGATTCTCTCATTCTTTTATATCAGACAGCTTTGTGAGATTTTTGGACGTCAAGCCCACCAGGCTCAACGTGAGTTATATTGTGACCATTCCATCTGGAGAGAAACTGTCTACTTCTAAAGAGGTCAGAAACTTGAGTCTCGAGCTACATGGCCACACAGTCTATGCTGACCTTATAGTATTGCCGATGCCTGAGTTTGACATCATCCTAGGAATGGATTGGTTATCAAAGAATGGAGTAACAATCGACTTCCAACAAAAATCAGTGAGGGTCTGACCATTAGGTAAAGAGGAGTTTGTATTTGAGCCAAGCGGACGCAGCAGCACGCCGCAGATGATATCAGAGATTTTCCTGATGCATTCCCTGACGACGTCTTGGGTATCCCACCTGAGCGCGCGGTGGAGTTTTCAATTGATCGTATGCCAAGCACCTTGCCAATATCCAAGGCACCATATCGATTAGCGCCCACAGAGATAAATATCTCAAACAGCAAATACAAGATCTATTGGACAAAGATTCATACGCCCCAGTTGGTCACCTTGGGCACACCAGTAATATTCTTGAAGAAGAAGGATGGAAGCATGAGGCTTTGCATCGACTACAGGGAGTTGAACAGAGTTACAATGAAGAATAAGTACCCACTTCCTAGGATCGAGGACTTATTAGACAAATTGCAAGGAGCTTATGTGTTTTCTAAGATAGATCTTTGCTCCGGGTATCATCAGCTAAGGGTGAAAGACACAGATGTGCACAAGACTGTCTTCAGGACTCGTTATGTGCATTACGAGTTCCTAGTGATGCCGTTTGGATTGGCACATGCTCTAGCGATCTTCATGGATCTCATGAATCAAGTATTTCAGCCTTACTTGCATCATTTTGTCATCATATTCATAGATGACATCCTCATTTATTCAAAGAACCATGAGGAGCATGAACATCATCTACACACTGAATTGCAAATACTGCAAAATCGTAAGTTGTTTGCAAAATTCATCAAGTGTGAATTTTGGTTAGAGAAGGTGGCATTTTTTGGGACATGGTATTTCTAGTAGTGGCATTGAAGTTGAGCCGTCCAAAGTGGAAATAGTGAAGGAATGGGTTGAGCCAAATAACGCATCTGAGATCCGCAGTTTCTTGAGCTTAGCGGGTTACTATAGAAAATTCATCCAGGGATTTTCTTCTATTACAGTGCCACTCACCTTGTTGACAAAGAAGAATGCCAAGTTTTTATGGAGTGCCGACTGGCAGAAACGCTTTGACACTTTGAAGCAAGCTCTTATAACAGCGCCAGTTTTAGCCATGCCTTCAGGGCAAGGCAACTTTGTGTTGTACATCGATGCTTCTAAACTCGGATTTGGCGCTGTACTGAAGCATCATGGCCGAGTCATCACATATACCTCAAGACAGTTGAAGATGCACGAAAAGAACTATCCGACTCATGATCTGGAGTTAGCTGCCGTGGTTTTTGCCTTGAAAATATGGAGACACTATGAAACGACTGCTACTTAAAATGCTACTAAAAATTTTATTATTTTTTTTGTAAGCTTGTTCTCGAAAATATATTTAAATGCATGCATGAAATATCAACTGTAAATCACACATTTTAACATAAGAAGGTTCCAATATTGGTAAAACTACTACAGTTAAAAATATGTCAAGTCATCAAACTCTAGCCAGCCTTTAAAAATATATCAAGTAAGAACCATGCAAAAATACTGACAATCATCAACATAAATAAAATAGTATGAAAATATCCACGATCTCGCCTAACTCCTAAACATGATGTGCAGAAAGTATGGTACTCGGGTTAGCGTGCGCACATTCAGCCCCGCGTACTCAGTTTTCAGCACCTCCAATCTCCTGGAGAATATGCTCACTTGCACCATTTATGTAATAGCCGAGCCCGGTGTACGGTATGGTTTAAGTTTTCGTATGTTATAGATTTATTGATTAAGTTTAAGTTTAGTTGTGATGTTAAGAGTTGTGATTATGGGCCATAGTATTGTTTGTTATTTTGTCTTGAGGTGTGGTTGATATTGTTAGTTGTTGGTTGTTGCATTGTTTTGGTTCGATTTTAGTTGCCTTAGATTTTGTCTTGGCCGTGACCAGACCGCACCTGCACTCAGTGTAAGGACCGCACCCGCGGTCGTAATTGTTGGATTTTGTGGGTTTTACCGTGGATTCACCGCACCCGCGGTGATGTTAGTACCGCACCCGCGCTGTAGACCGTACCCGCGGTAATTGCAGGACCGCACCCGCGGTCGTCGATTTCAGAATTTTTGGTGGAGTGCCGTGAGCTTACCGCACCCGCGGTACAAGAGTAGCGCACCCGCGGTGATGAACAGTAGAGGTATGGTCGAGATTTTAAAGTGCTTTTTGGATAAGTTGACTTCACTTTTTCCCTTTCCTTTCTTCTCCATCTCGATTTTCTCTTGGAAAACAAGGGTTTTCTCTTATTTCTTTCATTTCCCATCTTTGATTCAAGATTCTAGTTGGATTTTCGAGTTGAGATCGAGGTTCTTGGTTGCTCTAAGAAGTTAAGGTAAGCTTTTGGTTGTTTTATTTCTTGGTTTTGGAGAAGAGATGATTTGGGTTTGTTGTATTTGTTGGTTTAATGGGTTATTTGACTTATGTTCTTGGATATTGAGTTGATGATGGTGTTATTAATGGACTATTGTTGTAGGTGGTGTATCAAGAGCTTAGATTGAGGTGTTCTTGTGGTTTGTAAGTGGAATTTCATCCCTTGTGCTCACATGACTATATATGTATTGTGTTTCAAAGATTTTAATGTGTTATTCCCTTCATTGGCTTCATAATTATGTATTGATTCACTTGTATATCTATTGGAGGCATTGTATGTCTCAATTGTATTGAAATGGGAATACAAAGAGTATAGTTTCCAAAGTGTTTGATAAATGTCAAAGAGAGAGTTTAAATGTTTTATGGATTGATAGATACATAGTCAGAGATTGCATGCAATTAGTTGATCAACGACCAAAGGCTTATATCCCTCAGAGTTATCGATTTATATCGATGGGATACGAGCACTACAGACAGAGTTACTATTGATATCAATCCATACCAGAGAAAAGAGAAATACCATCTCATTGTTATTGTTATTGCTATGTTAATTATGATTCATAGATTGATGGTATTCAATGTTTTAAAGCCATGTTTTACAGAGTATGCTATGTTCATTGCTATGTAAGAGTTCCACTTGCTGAGTTTTATACTCATTTCAGTTATTTCATGTGATGCAGATAAGAGCGACGGACCGGGACGTTGACTTTGGACAGGGGGTCATATGCATGCCATGTTGGAAGGAAGATTTTTGGACATGATCATAAGAATGATATTTTGTATTTTGCTTTGTCATTTAAATGATCATATATATATTTTATTGTAAAGATGTTTGAAGAAATGTATTTTGAAACTCCTTCCATATATTTGAAAGAAAATTTTAAATTCCGCTGTATTTTAATTGTAACGGGTCAAGGTGTCACATTTAGTGGTATCAGAGCACCGTTCTTCGGACCAAAGCATATGACTTCGTCTACTTTCAACTGTCCGGGTATGTTTTCTTTGCATCTATCCATTGTTATCTATTGATTTACTTTTGTGAGCACATTTTAGACTATGCCTCCTAAGAGGAAAGCCGTAGAGGGTGAGGATAGTTCTTCCTCTAGAGTTGTCGACGAGTTCGGCAAGTTGCTTAAAGAGCAGGCCAAGGTCCATAGCGAGCAGATTCAACAGCTGCTTCGATTGCAAGGAACAGGACAGGGTAGAGGCCAAGTGAGAGGCCAAGTAGCTCAGGCAGTTGGCACTGATGCCGTCTTTTCTGCTTTCAAGAGAATGGATCCACCAGAATTCGCAGGTAGCACTGATCCGTTAGTGGCTGTCGAGTGGGTCAAAGCGCTTGAAGCAATCTTCGACCATCTCCAGTATGAAGATAAAGACAGGATCAGCTGTGCAGTTTTCATGTTATTCAAGGCTGCACGTATCTGGTGGAAGGCGACCAAGGTTGGTGTTGATCTACCGGCTTTGAAGTGGTCAGAGTTCACCGATCTTTTCTATGACAAGTACTTTCCCGACGCCCTTCGAGCTAGGAAGGTGACTGAGTTCTTGGAGCTTCGACAGGGAGGCATGAACGTTGATGAGTACATTCTCAAGTTCGAAGAGGGTTGCCTATTTGCTCCGTATATTGCTTCAAACGACAAGGACAAAGGTGCTCATTTCATTCGAGGCCTTCGTGCAGAGATCAGGAGAGATATCAACATGTCCAAGGCCGTGACTTTCAAAGAGATCGTGTCTAAGGCGTTGTTGGCCGAACAAGACGAGAAGGATATCGCCAGAGAGAGGCAGAAGAGGCATCAAGCTATTGCTCAGAGAGGTCAGGGCTCGAATTAGAGAGGCAAAGACCGTTTCAAAGGGAAGGGTAAGATGGAATCGAGTCCAAGACCACCGTCAGTTCCAGTTGATCCCGAGAAGCCGCTGTGTCCTAAGTGCATCAGACATCATCGAGGAGAGTGCAGATTTGGCACTCATTCTTGTTATCGTTGTGGCACGGCAGACCACATTGCTAAAGATTGTCCAAGGGGAGCGAGCAAGGATAAGGTGCAGGGTCGCATCTTTACGATGACCAAGGAAGGTATAAACCATAATTCTTCTGTGATCTCTAGCGCTATTTTAATTTCAGGCAGAGTAGCTATGACTTTGATTGATACAGGTGCTACTCATTCTTTTATGTCTGAATTGTTTTTGAGATCGTTGGGTATAGTTCCTTCTGTTCTTCCCCTCCAGTTCAATGTTGTTTTGCCTTCGGGGGACGTGTTGTGCCCGACGTCTATTGTTTATGCATGCCCTGTTCGTATTGAGGAGCGAGTTGTTTTTGCTGATTTGATTGTTATCCCGATGGTCGCCTTTGATGTTATTCTTGGCATGGATTTGCTGTCGACCTATCGTGCTGTTATTGATTGCGTTGCTAAGAGGGTGACCTTTGCAGATGATGGCATCAAGGGAGGAGTTCTCGCCAGTGCAGGTACTTCGCTGGTCCTTCCTTTTATTTCTTGTCTTGAGGCTGAGAAGTTGATGTGTAGAGGTTGTGATGTATTTCTGGCTTCGATTGTGGATGTGGATAGAATGATTAAGTTGAATATTGATGATATTGATGTTGTGAGGGAGTTTTCTGATGTGTTTGAGGATGATGTGCCGGGTTTGCCGCCGGACAGAGACGTTGAGTTTGTGATTGATTTAGCTCCAGGTACGGTTCCTATTTCTAAGGCTCCGTACCGAATGGCCCCTACTGAGATGAAGGAGTTGAAAACGCAGTTGCAGGATCATTTGGACAAGGGTTTTATTCGACCGAGTTCTTCGCCTGGGGGAGCTCCGGTTCTGTTTGTCAAGAAGAAAGATGGGTCTTTGCGGCTGTGTATTGACTATAGGGAGCTCAACAAAGTGACTATTAAGAACAAGTATCCGTTGCCACGGATTGACGATCTATTTGACCAACTTCAGGGTGCCACCGTATTTTCGAAGATTGATCTTCGGTCTGGCTACTATTAGTTGAAGGTTAGGGAGTCTGATATCCCTAAGACAGCGTTCCGGACCAGGTTTGGTCATTATGAGTTTCTTGTGATGTCTTTTGGTCTGACCAATGCTCCTTCGGTCTTCATGGACTTGATGAACCGTGTGTTCAAGCCGTATTTGGATAGCTTCGTCATTGTTTTCATCGACGACATCTTGATCTATTCCAAGACCAGAGAGCTTCATGCAGAGCATCTCAGAGTTGTTCTCCGATTGTTGAGGGAGAAGAGGTTGTTTGTCAAGTTGAAGAAGTGTGAATTTTGGTTGGATCAGATTTCTTTTCTAGGCCATGTTGTTTCGAAGGATGGCATAGCTGTTGATCCAGTGAAGATAGAGGCAGTTCAGAAGTGGCCTATTCCTACTACTGTTTCTGAGGTACGCAGTTTCCTTGGTTTGGCGGGTTATTATCGTCGCTTTATTTCAAATTTCTCCAAGATTGCCTTGCCATTGACCAATCTGACGAGGAAGACTGTGAAGTTCGAGTGGTCCATTGATTGCCAGAGTTCAAGAGTTGAAGGATAAGTTGACGACAGCTCCTGTTCTTTCATTGCCCAGTGGTTCAGAGGATTTTGTTGTGTATACCGATGCGTCGAAGAAAGGCCTTGGTGCAGTGCTGATGCAGCGAGGTAAGGTTATAGCCTATGCTTCTCGCCAGTTGAAAGATTATGAGAAGAATTATCCGACGCACGATTTGGAGCTGGCAGCTGTGGTTTTCGCCTTGAAGATTTGGAGACACTACTTGTACGGCGAAAAGTGTGAGATTTTCACGGACCACAAGAGTTTGAAGTATTTGTTCTCTCAGAAAGAGCTCAACATTCGACAGAGGAGGTGGTTAGAGCTTGTCAAAGACTATGATGTGACTATCAGTTACCACCCGGGGAAGGCGAACGTTGTGGCTGATGCTTTGAGCCGTAAGTCGAGTTCTTCTTTGAGTTCTTTGATTCAGAGACCATTGTTGATGGAATTGCAGAGGGAGGAGATTGATTTGGTAGTTCCGGGGACCATTGCTCGCTTTTCAGCGTTGGTCATTCGGGCTACGTTGACGGACAGGATCCGTAGAGAGCAGTCTACTGATTTGTAGTTGTTAGAGTTGAGAGCTAGAGCAGAGGAGAGGGGTAACTCAGAAGTTTGCGATGAATGGTGATGGTTTGATGACTTTCAGAGGCCGTATTTGTGTTCCCGTTGGTGATGATATTCGGCGAGACGTCTTGACAGAGGCCCATACCGCGCCATATTCGATACATCCAGGCAGCACCAAGATGTATCAGGATCTTCGTCGACTTTACTAGTGGCCAGGTATGAAGAAAGACATTGCCGTATTTATTTCTCAGTGCCTAACTTGTCAGCAGGTGAAGATTGAGCACCAGAGACCTGCTGGGACATTGTTGTCATTGCCGATTCCTCAGTGGAAGTGGGAGCATATTACGATGGATTTCGTGACTGGTCTTCCCAAGACGCAGAAGGGTTTCAATTCTATTTGGGTTATTGTCGATCGATTGACCAAGTCAGCGCACTTTCTTCCAGTCAAGACGACGTATTCCATGAACCAGTATGCCGAGGATTATATAGCAGAGATTGTTAGACTTCACGGTGTCCCTGTGTCGATTGTGTCTGATCGTGACCCTAGATTTACCTCAGAGTTTTGGAAGAGTTTGCACAGAGCTATGGGTTCACGGTTAGCTTTCAGTACAGCTTATCACCTCTTAGAGCGACGGTCAATCAGAGAGAGTCATTCAGATTCTAGAGGATATGCTCAGAGCTTGTACTATCGATTATTCTGGTAGCTGGGATTCTAAGTTGCCTCTTGTTGAGTTCACGTACAATAATAGCTACCAAGCGACGATTGGGATGGCACCGTACGAAGCACTTTATGGCAGGAAGTGTAGATCTCCCTTGTATTGGGATGAGGTTGGTGAGAGGAAGATGTTGGGACCAGAGTTGGTCCAACAGACAGCCGATGTTGTTGCTGTTATCCGTGAGAGGATGAAGGCTGCGCAGTCGAGACAGAAGAGTTATGCAGATGTTCGTCGTAGACCTTTGCAGTTTGAGGTTGGCGATCACGTGTTCCTGAAGATAGCACCTCTCAAGGGTGTGATGCGATTTGGCAAGAAGGGTAAGTTGAGTCCGAGGTTTATTGGTCCATTCGAGATATTGGACAGAGTTGGTGATCGAGCCTACAGGTTAGCCCTACCGCCAGATCTTGACAATGTCCATAATGTTTTTCACGTATCGATGCTCAGGAGGTATATTGCGAATCCTTCCCATGTTCTTCACCACGAGCCATTGGACTTGACGCCGAATTTGACGTACCAAGAGATTCCGGTTCAGATTCTAGACCGCAAAGTTAAAGTATTGAGGAACAAAGAGATTGGCATCGTTAAAGTTCCTTGGAGGAACCATTTGATCGAAGAGGCTACGTGGGAACCGGAGGATGAGATGAGAGAATAGTATCCTGAGTTGTTAGTGCAGTGACGTCAATTTCGAGGACGAAATTTCTATAAGGAGGGGAGATTGTAATAGCCGAGCTCGGTGTACGGTACGGTTTAAGTTTTCGTATGTTATAGATTTATTGATTAAGTTTAAGTTTAGTTGTGATGTTAAGAGTTGTGATTATGGGCCATAGTATTGTTGGTTATTTTGTCTTGAGGTGTGGTTGATATTGTTAGTTGTTGGTTGTTGCGTTGTTTCAGTGTTTTGGTTCGATTTTAGTTGCCTTAGATTTTGTCTTGGCCGTGACCAGACCGCACCCGCACTCAGTGTAAGGACCGCACCCGCGGTCGTAATTGTTGGATTTTGTGGGTTTTACCGTGGATTCACCGCACCTGCGGTGATGTTAGTACCGCACCCGCGGTGTAGACCGCACCCGCGGTAATTGCAGGACCGCACCCGCGGTCGTCGATTTCAGAATTTTTGGTGGAGTGCCGTGAGCTTACCGCACCCGCGGTGATGAACAGTAGAGGTATGGTCGAGGTTTTAAAGTGCTTTTTGGATAAGTTGACTTCACTTTTTCCCTTTCCTTTCTTCTCCATCTCGATTTTCTCTTGGAAGACAAGGGTTTTCTCTTATTTCTTTCATTTCTCATCTTTGATTCAAGCTTCTAGGTTGATTTTCGAGTTGAGATCGAGGTTCTTGGTTTCTCTAAGAAGTTAAGGTAAGCTTTTGGTTGTTTTATTTCTTGGTTTTGGAGAAGAGATGATTTGGGTTTGTTGTATTTGTTGGTTTAATGGGTTATTTGACTTGGGTTCTTGGATATTGAGTTGATGATGGTGTTATTAATGGACTATTGTTGTAGGTGGTGTATCAAGAGCTTAGATTGAGGTGTTCTTGTGGTTTGTAAGTGGAATTTCATCCCTTGTGCTCACATGACTATATATGTATTGTGTTTCAAAGATTTTAATGTGTTATTCCCTTCATTGGCTTCATAATTATGTATTGATTCACTTGTATATCTATTGGAGGCATTATATGTCTCATTTGTATTGAAATGGGAATACAAAGAGTATAGTTTCCAAAGTGTTTGATAAATGTCAAAGAGAGAGTTTAAATGTTTTATGGATTGATAGATACATAGTCAGAGATTGCATGCAATTAGTTGATCAACGACCATAGGCTTATATCCCTCAGAGTTATCGATTTATATCGATGGGATACGAGCACCACAGACAGAGTTACTATTGATATCAATCCATACCAGAGAAAAGAGAAATACCATCTCATTGTTATTGTTATTGCTATGTTAATTATGATTCATAGATTGATGGTATTCAATGTTTTAAAGCCATGTTTTACAGAGTATGCTATGTTCATTGCTATGTAAGAGTTCCACTTGCTGAGTTTTATACTCATTTCAGTTATTTCATGTGATGCAGATAAGAGCGACGGACCGGGACGTTGACTGTGGACAGGGGGTCATATGCATGCCATGTTGGAAGGAAGATTTTTGGACATGATCATAAGAATGATATTTTGTATTTTGCTTTGTCATTTAAATGATCATATATATATTTTATTGTAAAGATGTTTGAAGAAATGTATTTTGAAACTCCTTCCATATATTTGAAAGAAAATTTTAAATTCCGCTGTATTTTAATTGTAACGGGTCAAGGTGTCACAATTTACACCTAGTAAGTCTAAAGACTCAACAAACCTGTAACATCATAACAAATACATATACATAGCATGCAAAAATGAAAAGTATCGTCATAAAAATACGTTTCATGATCTTAAAAAGACGTAAGCATAACCATGACCTGTCAAAGCATTAACATTTTCATAACTTATCTCATCATATCAAAATATACGTGTTTATTTTCTTAATTTGAATTATGTTCATTAGTTGTGACTTTAGTATCATCGTATTAGGCGATAGATCCATCTACGTATAACCGCGATACCCGGCGGTGGGTACATCAGCGACAATATTACCCATCTACTAAGCCTTGGCCTTACATGTCATCGTATTATCGTATCATCATATCAGTCACAACCAACTCCCATCCTTAAAAAAATATGTCATCATATTCATCATTTAATGAAATCATGAATCTATGTAAATTTTCCTTAAATTCAAGCATGCAACGTATTTTTAATATTCACATAAAAATTCATGCTCATGATAACATAAGCATTTAAAACATGTCAAATCGTGTTTAGGGCACTGCCAGGACTAAAAACACGACAAACACGTTACGTGTGCGAAATGACCATTTTGCCCCTTGAAACCCTAATTGACCATTTTACCCCTGTACCTCTAAATTTCGAACCGAAGCCCTACCAAACTCTTTAAAACAAGCTCAAAACATATTTATAAGCAAATCTTAGATGTAAACTCAAGCCTGTTTTAAAACATATATGATTCCTTTTAAAACTTGGACCAGGGTCTCGGTTTTAATCCGAAGCGACCCGAAACTTAACCAAATTTTTCCCAACTCAAACCCTGACTTGAACCTACACACCAGCCCCTAAACCACTCGTTTCAAATCCTTAGGACCTATCAACCGAGCCTGAAAGTTGCTTGAAATTTCCAGCGCGTTACAACCTACAAACCCTAATGCATTAAACCTTCAAACTTTCGACTCTAGGCCCTACCAACACGATCCAGCCTTGAACCAACCCTTCATAGCTCACCTTTGGATCCTGCTGGACCGACCTAACCCAGCTCACAGCCCCATGCATGATTCAAGAAGCAAATACTCGCTAGACACCAATATCACCCAACCGAGACCAACCTCTACATCCCACGCTCGATCTGCCTCCTCACTAGGTCTAGCCATGTCCGAGCCATCATAGGCCACGAATCAGACCCACCAGGGTCTGAGCAAAGGCTAGGGACGACCCTTGCACAGCTGGCCACCACAAACCTTCGATCTAGTCATGCATCAACTAGGTTTATTTGCCGAAACTGTTCAGCCCTCACTTAAACCAAATAAGCCTCGACTCAAACACTTAATCCTCATCATTCACGACATTATCAGCTCCCTAGAAACCCAAGTCGGCAGCCTTTTTTACAATAGGACAATAAAAAAACGTGAGTTTGTACAAGAGGGTATTCATATATAGTGTCAAAGATTGCAAAAACGATACCACAAGATAATTCAATTCAGCATATAAATGATGTAAATTGTGAGAAAAAAGATACACGGTGTGCCTTAGCGTTTAACAACTCGAAAACATGGAAATCCTTGCATACAACGCGCACCAGAGAGGCAAGGAAGAATTATTCTTGAAAGCTTGAGGGAAATCCTTCTGTTTTGGTACGTTTTTGAAAATATTGTTCGAACCCTCAAAAAGTATCCCGATTCGCTAGATTTTGTGTGTCGGTTAAAAATATAACCCGTCGAGTAAAAATACCCAACCAAGGCCCATTTTTAAAAATCACAATTAAAACATCTCATATTAAATACTTAAAATTAATTATATGATAAAAATGTTCTTCCTGATTATTCCCGGTCTCTGTTACTCGTTCGAGCGCGAAATGCAACATAAAACCCTAATGCATGAAGCTTTAACAAACAATGAAATATACACCTACCCATCCAATAATCATGCATTAAATGCATGAAAATCATTAAACACATATTTTTATTAAAAACCCTAGATTTCACGCAGTCAGTTTACGTAGTTTGAATTTCCTAGACCTTGACAATTCTCCCCCCCCCCCCCCCCCCCCCCCCCTTAAGCAGAATTTCGTCCTTCAAATTTAAAAATACCGAATAACTTCGTGTAGCGACTCCTTATCTCGACCTCAGTCTCCCAAGTAGCCTCCTCCTCGGAATGGTTCAGTCATTTGGCTTTGACCATGTGGATCACCTTGTTCTGGAGCCTCCTCTCATGTCTATCCAATATCTGAGTGGGTCTCTCCTCGAAGGACATGTTTGGTGTCAGCTTAAGTGGCTCCTAGTTTAGCACATGCGAAGGATTCGACATGTACTTCCACAGCATAGAGACATGGAACACATTATGAACTTCCACCAGATTTGATGGTAATGTGTTCCATGTCTCTATGCTGTGGAAGTACATGTCGAATCCTTCGCATGTGCTAAACTAGGAGCCACTTAAGCTGACACCAAACATGTCCTTCGAGGAGAGACCCACTCAGATATTGGATAGAACAGTCCTATAAATCTAGGATTGAGCTTGCCCTTCTTTCCTAATCTCATCACACCCTTCATCAGTGCGACTTTCATGAATACATGATCCCTTACTGCAAACTCAAGATCCCTGCGCAGCTGATATGCATAACTCTTCTGTCGGCTCTACGCAGTCCTCATTATGTCTCAAATCTTGACCAATAACTCTGCAGTCTGTCAAACAATATCTGGCCACAAGTTTGCTCTCTCTACTTCCTCATCCCAATACACTGGTGACCTACACTTCCTCCCATACAATGCCTCATATGGAGCCTTACTGATAGATGCCTGATAGCTGTTGTTGTATGTGAACTACAAGAGAGGTAACTTCGGCTCCCACCTGTCCTGGAAGTCGATCATGCAAGCTCTGAGTAGGTCCTCCAAAATCTGAATCACCCTCTCTGACTGTCCGTCAGTCTGAGGATGGAAAACAATACTGAATAGAAACTTAATACCCAATGCCTGATGCAGACTCTTACAGAATGCAGACGTGAACCTCGGATCCCTGTCTGACACGATGGACACTAGAATCTCATGCAGTCTGACTATCTCTTTGATATACAGCTTTGCATACTGAGTCATGGTGAAAGTTTTCCTGAACGGTAAAAAAGGTGCCGATTTAGTGAGCCGATCAACGATCACCCAAATGACATTATATCCTCCAGTAGTCATCGGTAGTTTCGTCACAAAGTCCATGTAATGTCCTCTCATTTCCACTCGTGAATAGGGAAAGATCTCAGCTTCCCTGCAGGTCTCTGGTACTCTGCCTTGCACGCTGACACATCAAACACTCAGAGACAAAATGCAGAATATCTCTCTTCATGCCCGACCACAAATACAGAGTATGTAGATCCTTGTACATTTTCGTACTCCCTGGATGGATGGAGTACGGGGTGTTGTGGGCCTCACTCATGATATCTGCTCTCAGGGAATCACTGCTAGGAACCCACATTTGGTCACTTTATATGACTATACCATTCACAACTGTATACAACTTCCAGCCCTTGGCATCATCCCTCCGTCTCCACTTCTGTAACTGCTCGTCAGAAGCCTGCCCTGCCCGAATTCTCTCTCTCAGTGCCAATTTCACTGTCAGCGAACAAATACTAGGAGCGTCGCCCCTAGAATAGCATGCAAGCTCAAACCTCTTAATCACTGCTTGCAAAGGCCATTGTACTGACAACTGAGCGATCACTAAATTCTTCCTGCTTAGGACATCCGCAACCACATTAGCCTTACTTGGATGGTAGTTAATGTCACAGTCAGAATCTTTCACGAGCTCTAGAAACCTCCGCTGCCTCATGTTCAGCTATTTCTGCGTGAAGAAGTACTTCATGCTCTTGTGATCTATAAAAATCTTGCACTCTCCATACAGATAATGCCTTCATATCTTTAGGGCGAAAACAACTACTGCTAGCTCGAGGTCATAAGTCGGATAGTTTTTCTCATGGACCTTCAAATGTCTGGACACGTAGGCTATAATTCTGTCATGCTGCATCAGAACTAAGCCAAAACCGAGCTTCGAAGCATCTGTGTAAAGCACAAACTCTCCTTCCCCTGATGGCATAGCTAGAACCGACGCTGAAGTCAATGCCTTCTTCAGCCTGTCGAAGCTGTCCTGGCACTCCGTCCCCAAATAAACTTAGCATTCTTTTCGTCAAGGAAGTCATAGGCACCGCAATAGAAGAGAAGCCCTTAATGAACTTCCGGTAGCACCCAGCCAATCCCAAGAAACTGCGGATCTCTGTCACACTCTTAGGCACTGGCCAATCTCAGACGGCCTCAACCTTGTTGGGATTGACCTCCACTCCATATCGGGATCCAATGTGGTCCAAGAATGCCACCCTGGCCCACGAACTCGCATTTACTGAACTTGATATATAGCCATCTGTCCTGTAAAGTCTGCAGTACGGTCCTCAGATGCTGACTATGCTCCTCTCTAGTCTTCGAGTAGATTTGGATGTCGTCTATGAAAACTATGATGAAATGATCCAAATACGGCTGGAACATGTGATTCATGAGATCCATGAAGATCGCTGGCATGTTCGTGAATATGAAGGGCATCACCATAAACTCACAGTGCCCATAATGCGTCCTAAAGGTCGTCTTATGTGCGTCAGAATTTCTCACCTTCAGCTGGTGGTATCCTGACCGGAGATCTATCTTCGAGAATACTGATGTTCCATGTAGCTGATCAAATAGATCATTGATCCTGGGCAGTGGATACTTGTTCTTGACCGTGACCCTGTTCAGTTTCCTGTAATCAATGCAGAGCCGCATGCTGCCATATTTCTTCTTAACAAACAGTACCGGTGCGCCCCATGGACAAAATCTAGGGCAAATGAAACCTTTATCTTGAAAGTTTTGTATCTGATCCTTCAGTTCCTTCATCTCTGTAGTGCTAAACAATAAGGTGCCATAGAAATCGGCATGGTACCTGGCATAAGCTCGATAGAAAAGTCAACCTCTCTATCTGTTTGAATGCCTGAAACATCATCTGGGAAAACAGTGGAGAAGTCCCTGACCACTTCGACTTCCTCTAGCCTCTGACTGGCTGGCTCGGTCACTGACACGATGCTGGCCAAAAATGACTGACAACCTTTCTTCATGAGCTTCTTCGCATAGATACAAGAAATGATGTGAGGCATCTGCTGATGTCTGGCTGCATCAAATATAAACGACTTACCGCTTGGTGGTCGGACAGATACTGACATCCGTCCAAAATCTATGACAACTCCGTTCGAAGAAAGCCAGTCCATACCCATAATGATGTCGAACTCTGACAACGGTAGCACAATCAAATCTGTCCGCACCACATTTTTCTGTAACCGAAGCTCCAATTTCTTCACTACTGTGAGGTAAATATCCGTTCTCCAAAAGTAACCAAAACTCTAAATCCCAAATCCATAGCCTCTGGTATTATTCCTATTCTCTTGACAAAAGATTCGGATATAAATGAATGTTTAGCTCCGGAGTCTAGCAATGCATACGTGGCTACACCTGAAAGATATATCCTTCATGCGACAAAACATACCATCAAATCTGATCGTGTTGAAACTTAAGAAATTTTCTACCAACAATTATCTCAAAATCCTCGAAAAATTACTGACTTACTCCTAGCATCAACAAAAAAATCTCGAATTTTTTTACCTCAAAATTTCGGAAATTGCAATTTGGCCCTTAAAGTTTTGAATTCTGTGCACTTTCGCCCTACAATTTTCAAAAATTGCATTTTTGTCAATAAATATTTTTGAATTTGGCTCATTTAAACCTTAAAATTCTTGAAAATTAAGAATTTTATCACAAAAGTTTGAAAAGTTCTAAAGAAGCCCATAATTTTCGGTTATTGCAATATGGTCCTTTAAACCCTTAGTCAATTCAATTCGATCCTTAAGTCAAAATATTTAGAACATGCAACCTAATTTATTATAGGTTCTCAATCCCAAAAAAATTCCCACCAAAATCTTATAACTCATGCAATCAAGGCGGTACATTAAAATTCTTAAGCATAAAGGTTACTGGTGATCAGTGTAGAGTCTGGCTCCACCTCAGCCTCCTCCGCATGCATCACATATGCCTTGCCAGTAGTGGGACCCTTGTTCTTAGGGCAGTCTGCCGCCTTGTTTCCATCTTCTTGGCATACGAAAGCATCTGAAGGTGCCCCACATGCATTTTCCATAGGGTAACTTGTTGCATTGCTTGCACAACTGACCCTCTTTTGGTTTAGGAGCCCATGGTGCCTGTGGTTGCCACTGCTTTCCGGGCCTCTTAAATTTTCCCTGGGGCTTCCACTGCCTCTGATGACTTGGTGGCTTTGTGAACTACTTCTTCTACGGCTGTAAGCTAGACTGGGACAAATGCCTCTTCCGCTGCATCTCTATATCAATGTCCCTCAGGGCCTGATCTGCCTCAAAAGCACAAGCGGTGGCCTCATCATAGCAAGTCGGTCTCATCAGCATAACGTCCCGGCGCAAAGTGGGTCTCAGACCCTCCATGAAATTCCTCATCTTCTGAGCGGAATCTCTCGCAATAAGGGGCACAAAGTGACAGCCCCTGTCGAACTTCCTGATAAATTCGGCCACAGTCGAGTCCCCCTGTCGAAGACTCATGAACTCCCTCATCAGGAAGCCCCTGACATCCGCTGTAAAATATTTATTGTAGAATATCTACTTGAACTGATCCCAAGTCAGGGTTGTCAAGTCCACCCCATGAGCAGCTCCCTCCCACCAAAGGGATGCATCATTTCTCAACATGTATGTGGTACACCTGACCCGGTCACCATCCTTCATCTCCAAGTACTTAAATGTAGCTCCAGAGATCGAATTCAACTCTCATTCATGAAAGGGTCAGTGGTACACCCTAACTCCTTCGGGTTGAGCCGTCGGAACTGCTCATATATGTCTGTCTCGGGCCAAAGAGCTTGTTGTGCATGCTCCTCCATAAACCCAGTAGCTGCATCATCTGGCGGTGGGGGTGGTGGTGGGAGGCCTCTATCGTCTCCAGTAGTAGCATCATGTCGGTCAATGCTACGGCCCGTCTGGGAGGAATGATATCTGAATACAGTCCAAATTCGATACATAACCCATCATGCAATTTAATCTACTTTTCAAAATATTTAATCCTTAAATCATGGAATCAGCTAAACATGTACTGTAAATCGTTATAAAACATGTATAAGGTAATCATGCAGGTGATAGCATTAAAACTTTTAAACTTACTGACTATAGACTTAAAGACTGAGCTATAGAAGCTGGCGGTGGCACAACCCTATATAGGACCCTTACTCTGATACCATCTGAAATGACTGCTACTTAAAATGCTACTAGAAATTTTTTTCTAAGCTAATTCTTGAAAATTTAATTAAATGCATGCATGCAATATCAACTATAAATCACAAATTTTAACATAAGAGGGTTCCAATACTGTTAAATCAACTATAAACTCTAACCAGCCGTTAAAAATAAATCAAGTATGAACCAAGAAAAAATTATGGCAACCATCAACATAATAAAATGAAATAGTATGAAAATATCCACGATATCGCCTAACTCCTAAACATGATGTGCAGAAAGAATGGTCCTCGGGTTAACGTGCGCACATCCAGCCCCGCCTACTCAGTCTTTGGCACCTCCATTCTCTTGATCAATATACTTATCTGCATCATTCACACCTAGTGAGACTAAAGAACACATATAACGTCATAACAAATACATATACATAGAACACAACATTGAAAAGTACCGTAATAAAAATATGTTTCATGATCTTAAAAAGATATAAGCGTAACCATGACCTGTCAAAACATAAATCTTTTCATAACATATCTAATCATATCAACATCTACGTGAACATTTTCTTAATTTGAATTTCGCTCATTAGTTGTGACTTTCATACCAGCGTATTAGGCGATGGATCCATCTACGTATAACCGCGGAACCCGGCGGCGAGGACATCAGCGACAGTATTACCCGTCCACTGAGCGTTGGCCTTACATGTCATCGTATTACGTATCATCGTATTAGTCACAACCAACTCCCATCTTTCAAAACATGTCATCATATTCATCACTTAATGAAATCATGCACATACGTAAATTTTCCTTAAAATCAAACATGCAACGTATTTTTCATATTTACATAAAAAGTCATGTTCGTGATAATATAAGCATTTAAAACACGTCAAATCGTGTTTAGGGTGCTGCCAGGACTAAAAACTCGACCTGCGTGCAAAATGATCATTTTGCCTCTCGAAACTCTCATAGACCATTTTACCCCTGGACATCTAAATTTCAGTTCGAAGCCAGTAAAACTCTTTAAAACACCTCAAAACATATTTATAAGCAATTAATAGACATCCGTTTCAAAACTTATACGATTCGTTTTCAAACTTGGACCGGGATCGCGGCTTTAACCCGAATCGACCCGAACTTTAACCAATTTTTTCTCAAATCAAACCGTGAATTGAACCTACACTACCAGCCCCTGAACAACGCGTTTTAGATCCCTTAGTACCTACAACCAAGCCTGAAAGTTGTTGGAATTTCCAGCGCGTTACAACCAACAATCCCTAATGCATTAAACCTTCAAACTTTCGACTCAAGGCCCTACCAACCTGATCCAGCCTTTAACAACCATTAATAGCCCACCTTTGGACCCTCCTGGACCGACCTAACCTCAGCTCATAGACCCATGCACGCTGCAAGACGCAAACATCACATGCCACCAATATCACCCCAACCGAGACCAACCTCTACACCCCACACTCGATTGGCCTCCTCACTAAGTCTTGCCACGTTCGAGCCATCCTAGGCCACGACTCAGACCCACCAGGGTGTGAGCCAAGGCTAGGGACAACCCTTGCATAGCTGGTGCACCACAAAACTTCAATCTATTTATGCAGCCGCTAGGTTTCTTTACCCAAACTGTTCGGACCTCATCTAAACCGAATAATCTTCGACTCCAGCACTTAATCCTCATCATTCACAACATTATCAGCTCCCTAGCAACCCAAGTCGGCTGCCCCTATACACATGGACAACAAAAAACTTGAGTGTGTACAAAAAGGTATGCATATATCATGTCAAAACTTGCAAAAATGATATTAAAAAATAATTCAAAGCATTTTTCTCATGAAAAAACATATATATCAGCATATAAATGGTGTAAATGATAAGAAAAAGGGATGCATTGCATGTCTTAGCGTTTAACCACTTGAAAACTTGGAAATCCTTGCGTAGAACGCGCACCAGATAGGCAGGGAAGAATTTTTCTTGAAATCTTGTGGGAAAACCGAGATGGTTGCTGAAAAATTTTCAAAAATTTGATGTTGCTGCTATTGGAAGGGCGGCCGAGAGGTAGGTTAGAGTTATAGTGTGGAGTCTTTAAATGGTATACTTAAGCACTAATGGACCCTTAAATAAAAATTAAATGGATAAACAGTTTTGGGCCCATCAAGCAACAAAATAAACCCATCAAGCCCAATAACACTCCCGAAAAATATTTCGTTTTGGTACGTTTTTGAAAATATTGTCCGAACTCTCAATATGTCACTCAATTAGTTAGATTTTGCGTACCGACTAAAAATATAACCCGGCGAGTAAAAATACCCAACCAAGGCTCATTTTCGAAATCACCCTTAAAACACATCATATTAAATAATTAAAATTAATTATTCGATTAAAATATTTTTCCTAATTATCCCCGGTCTCCATTACTTGTTCGAGCGCAAAATGCAACTTAAAAATCTAATGCATGCAACCTTAACAAACAATGAAAAAAACACCTACTCATGCAATAATCACGTATCAAATGCATAAAATTCATTGAACACATATTTTAATTAAAAACTCTAGATTGCATGCAATCAGGTTACGTAGTTTGAATTTCCTAGACCTTACACACTACTTGTATGGTGAGAAGTTCCAGATATTTACTGATCACAAGAGTCTCAAAAATTTCTTCACTCAGAAGGAATTGAACATGCGATAGAGACGGTGGCTAGATCTGATGAAAGATTACGATTGTTACATCAGCCATCATCTGGGAAAAGCCAATGCAGTGGCTGATACCTTGAGTAGGAAAGAAAGAGTTATAGCACCACCGTCAGTGCAGAGACCTTTACAGCAAGACATGTTGAGATTCGATGTAGATGTTTATCCTAGGGGCAGAGCTCCGAGATTATCTACCTTGACAGTACAGTTCACTTTGATAGACCTTATTTGTAGAGGACAGTCATCTGATGAGCAATTGCAGAAATGGCGATCTAGAGACGAATCTAAGGGCCGTAAGCTTTATACAGTAAGCGATATGATTCTGAGGTATCGAGGAAGGATTTGGGTACCTAGAGATGATTCGATTAGAGGATACATATTGACAGAAGCACATTCAGTGCCACATTCCATTCATCTAGGAGGTACCAAGATATATAAAGACATGCAAATTATATATTGGTGGCCAGTAATGAAACGAGACATTCGACGTTTTGAATTTGAATGTCTAACTTGCCAGCAGGTAAAAACAGAGCATCAGAGACCAGTAGAGATTCTCAAACCTCTTCCTATCCCCAAGTAGAAATGAGAGAACATTATCATGGACTGTGTAGTTGGGTTGCCGGCGTCAGTTAGAGGATCAAACTCCGTTTGGATAATCGTTGATCGTCTCACCAAGTCGGCTCACTTCTTGCTGGTAAAGAATAAATTTTCTATGACGCAATATGTAGATCTTTATATCCGAGAGATATTCAGATTACACGGGATTCCAGTTACCTTTGTATCTGACAGAGATCCGAGGTTCACGTCGTCCTTTTGGAGGAGTTTACATTCTGTAATGGGTACGAAGTTTCTATTCAATATAGCATTTCATCCTCAAACAGATGGTCAGTCCTAGAGGGTTATTCGAGTATGTGTGATCAAATTCCATGAGAATTTGGAATCTAAGTTACCGCTAGTGGAGTTCACCTATAACAATAGCTTTCAAATCATCTATAGGTATGGCTCCCTACGAGGCATTATATGGAAGGAAATGCAGATCGCCTACTCATTGGGATGAAGTCGGCGAGAGATCAGAGATTGGTCTAGAGATTGTTTAGCAATCGTATACGTAGTAGCTAACATCCAGGATAGGATGAAGACTGCTCAGAGTCGTAAAAATAGCTATGCTAACAAGAGAAATAAGAGACCTTAAATTTGCCGTAGGAAATCACGTCTTCTTAAAAATAACACCTATGAAAGGTGTTATGAGATTTGGGAGAAGGGCAAGTTGAGTCTGAGATTCATAGGGCCGTTCGAGATTTTCGAGAAAATGAGAACACTAGCCTATCGAGTAGCACTACCGCCAAATCTGGCAAGTGTACACAATGTGTTCCACGTTTCGATGCTAAGGAAGTACATGGCCAATCCTTCACATGTACTAAGCTTTGAACCGTTAAAGGTATCACCGAACATGTCATATGAAGAGGAGCCTATTCAGATTTTAGACCGACAGGAGAGGAGACTATGTAACAAAGTTAACAAGTTGCTCAAGGTCAAGCGGCTGAACCATTCCGATGATGAAGCTACTTGGGAGACCGAAGCCAACACATGATGAGTCGCTATCCAAAGTTGTTCGGTAATCCTTAATTTCGAAAACAAAATTAAAATGGGAGGGGGGAACAATGGTGCGAAAAAAAAAACTAGTACACATAAACCCCAGACATAATTATAAAATTTAATTTATTAATGATTTAAATGGTGCATGATACATGATTAAATTATTTTAAATGTTTATATGCTCATGTTTATGCAATTTAAAATATTTTCTTGAGTTTTAGTTTTTAAGACGAATATTCGATGTCGAACCAAGAAAAGAGACCTAGATTTGATTAAAATGGTAAAAATTTGAAGTTATAATTTATATTTTAAGTCAAGAAATTTAGTATTTTAAAATATTTTAAAATTTAGTATTATAGGGCTAAAGTTAACTTATCGAGTGGTTCGGATCGTCCGATCAGGGTTCGGAAGGTCCGAAGTGTACCGGATCGGATCTTCCGAAGTGGATCGGATCTACCGATCGTTGTCTATAAATAGAGGCGCGAGGCTTCACTTTTTACTCGCCAATTCCGAGTGTTCCAGAGCGTTTTAGTCATTTCTGATGGGTTTCTAGTCTTTTCCCGAGGTTCAGGCACTAGCGGGGAGCTACTGGTTTTGTAGCGGAGCTGTGCTCTAGTTGGGAGCTAGCGGCATCAATGGGCTGACTACGGACGCAGGCTTGATTCTAGGGCTGATTGCTAGGATCTACTGGTTTGAGGTACGAAAGTACTATCCGAGATAGCAGGATTGAGTATACTTTACTATGTGTTGCATGTTTATATGTTGCATTATTATCTGTCATATGATGCATGGTTTATTATGCGGCATTTGCATAATCATGTTGGGCCTGATTATCTTTGAGATAGCCTGTTGAGAGGGTGCTCAGCCCTCGTTTGTTGTGGATGGTTGGACCCCGTTGGCCGACGGTGGTCAGGTCACCGGTATATCCACAGGTTTATTTTGGTATGGGAGCCACCTCCTGGTGCGACGGCACAGAGTGCTACATACCTTGACGTCATTTACCTGAGCAGTATTTCGTTATACCCAGATCCTGGTATCCAGTACATTTTGCATACATGCATGTCATAGTCTTGTATACTCATGCTTTCGGTGCTGAGCGTTTTATGCTCACGTCCTCGGTTTATCTCTGTTTTGGACACCCTATTCGATGGGGCAGGTCTCAGGTTGGACGGTCCAGGAGGGAGTGGACAGGGAGCTGGCAGAGGTTGACTTGTAGTTGTTGGTATTTGTTCTTGGAATTTAGTTCGATCTGGTTGTTTAAGTATTTTGTACTTACAGATTCGATTGGGTTGTATTACTGTTTTCCGCTGTTTACCTGATTCAGTTTTAAATGTTAAATTTTGCATGCTTAAGATCTGATTAGTAGGTGATTCTGGAACGGGTCACTACATCGAGTGTATTGAAGGCGTTAAGCATTTTAATTAGCAAAATTTGGAAATAAGGGATTTAAATGCGTCCACTCGAAATAAAACTTTTTAATAAATATTTTATGACTTATTTAATTAAATTATGTAGTATTTAATTAATGGTAGAATTTAAAATTTTTAGGACCCTTATTTTCAAAAATTGGAAGGCTAAATTAGTAATTTAAATAGTAAGGGCTTATTAGTAATTTTAAATTGTGATTTAATTAAATTAAACACCTAGTTATTATCTTATTGAAATAAAATAGTAAGAATCCTACCTCATAACAAACACAACTCTCGGCCAACACACATTATCACACACTAACACACACAATTTGCACACACCTTTGCTGTGAGCTTCCAAGGTTTGGGTAGGGAGATTTTTCCTCTTTCTCCATCAGAAATTTCAGCCAAGCACTACCACTATAATACTTGATTTATTTAGCCACTTTTCGAGCCATTAAACGTAGCAAGTTGTCTCTGTTCGGCCTCCGTTCTCCCGCGCGTTAGTTTGCTGATATTTCATGTATGTTAATGAAAAGGCATGTCTAAACCCTTCTTTAATGCACCGATCTTGTTATATTATGTATTTTGATGTAAACCATGCATGAAAATTCATTGGTTATATGCAAACTTGGGTTAAAAACAATTCGAAACCGTTTCCGAAAATTTGAAGCATGGAACTCACGTTCTTCCAAAAATTGTGGTGTGTAGTTTGGCTAAACTCCCTGGTACCGGTTGGGGCTGCTGTCTAGGTTCAGGGCTAGGTTCTAGGGTGCAAATAAGGGGCTGTTTTGGTCGGATTCTAGGTTTGCCGTGTGTGATGTGTATAGGAGTGAAGAAGTTTTTCTATGCATGTATGTTGTGCTGTTGGTGGTTCAGGTGTTGAGTTCAGTTCATGTGTGGGGACCCGGGCTCTAATTCTTTTTCTTGGGATTAAATGGATCATTATTCTAAAACGCGGGTCAATTTTTCGCTTTTACATTTAATAAAATGTAACTAAACAAACATAAGTTCTTAATTTAATTTACAATATAAAACATAAAATACATGTCTTGGTCTATATACAACTAGTGTTCACTATCATCTAAACTCAAATGATAGTACAAGTCTAACAAAAGAACCACTAGTCCTCTGCTGCGCCCGTAGTCACCACGCTATCACGATCATCTCTGTCTCGACCCAGATCCTGCCACACCTGTTGTTATGCACACATACAGACATAACAACAGCCGGAAAACCGGTGAGAACAAATCCCAGTATAAACATGTATACATGCATTAAAACAATCTAAACACATGAAACATGCTAATATGAATATCATTCATATAAAATCATGCAATGCGAATCTAATTATGTCTATACTCGACTCGACTAGAACTCTAGGGATCCCGTTGTGAATAAGACGGCACTGACTGTCACCTACCCTCCCAATCGAGGTGCTGACCGTCTTATTCCTAGACTTCGGCCTGATCTGTATCCGCGTCTACAATAGGGGCGGTGATCTTCCCCTAAGCTGTGATATCGCCGAACGTCTAGAAGTCTGGGTGATCTCTCAGACTTTCCTATCTTAATGCATGAATACAAAATCTGTAAACAAGCATGATCATCTTAATGCAATGCAACATGATCTGTAAACAAAGTATAGCAAGATTTGCATACAAGTTCTAGAAACAAATCTATAATGGCTTTGAAAAGTTGAGAGAAAATTCTCAAAGTTGATAAAATATCAATAATGAACAAAAGTTAAAAGTTTACATGGTGTTCTAACTTATATATAGTTAACAAAACCCTAAATATAAAAATTGCATATTTAAAGATATCAAATCTAGCCAAAATAATTAAAACTCTAACATAAATAATTAAAACTCTAATTTAAGAAAAATATTCTCGGTCAAAACTCTAGGACACGGACCCCGTGTATGCCTCCGGGTGAGGGTCCGTGTAGGCTCTGTAACATTACTCTCCGGAAAACAATGGACACGGACCCCGTGCACAGGTCCGTGCTCGGGTCCGTGTAGACTCGGGTTTCTCCTTCTCGACTGTACTGGGCACGGACCCCGTGTACAGGTCCGTGTACACGTCCGTGTAGCCTCGGTCATCCTCTACTTGATTGTGATGCAACCCGAACCCTTCGAGCCTTGTTTCCAAGCTTTCATTGGTTGCATGAAGGGCAACATTCAACATCTTCAAGCGTCCTCTCGGGATTGGTTCTTGGAACGCATAGTGGTTGGCTAGATTCACATCATTCTCCCTTTCTTTAAAAAGATTTGTCCTCAAATCTTGTCTTTCTTGATAGCTAGGAAGATCAATACATTTCATGCCTTTTCCACAATCCTGCAAGTAGAGTTTAACAATGCTCGGGATGGAACCGGCTATTTCATTAAAATAAAATAAACCAACTTTGCACAGATGTACATGAAGTGGATTATTCAAAATAAAGAATCGCTCATCCTCACTCTTTTGGGCCATATACATAATTTCTTTTCCTGTCTGTTTGGCCTCTTTTTCGCACAACTCTTTATTTTCATCAATGGCCATCTCACTCTTTTTATCACTCCTTTTTTCGACAATCTTATTTTCTTTTTCTCTCAAATCATAACAAATTGATTCATCAATACTTATTACATTTGTAGACAGTTGAGCAAAAGAAACAACTTGCATATCATCTAACAACTCACCTTCCACAGCACAACACTCAATACTCGCATGAGACACAATTGGAATATCAACATTCAAATCATCCACAAGTTTGGCTTCAAGGTTGGAAGTGGAATCCACTAACTTCATATCCTCATTCGGACAATGATAAATATCATGTCCTACCTCTAGACACCAACAACATATAATATCACAAGTACGAGAATTTGAGTTTTTAAATGTACCTTGATATTCAAGCTTCGAAACCAACTTCGGTCTAGTTATGACCTTCTTCTCTCCACTCGACCTTCGTGCGGATGTCAAGAACTCCTCCCACGAGTCAATTCCCTGCCTACCACTCGAGTTGCACCTCCTAGCATTGTGATTTGGAACAAACTGCTTCCTCATCACCATTTTCATCTCATCCCATTTAACTATAGGGTCATGCCCACATCGTCTCCTACCTAGTACTAACTTATCCCACCAAGTACTAGCATAGTCGGTAAACTCACTGCAAGCTCGTCTTACCTTCATTGCTTCGGTATAATCCTCCCGTCTCTCAAATACACACTCCATTCTCTCTTCCCACTCAAGGTACACCTTTGGATCGGCTTCCCCACTGAAAAATGGAATTGTCATCTTCGTACCACTCAGTCTATACCCTTCCCGGCTTCTATACCCCTTATCCTCATCAAATCTCCTATAACGATCCATGTTCAACAACGTATCTCCTCCAACTCTACTACCTCGCCTATTCTCATCAATATGCATATCATACATCTCCTCTTCTTCACACCTCCGATATTTTTTTCGTTGAGGCTTAAACTCCTTCTCCCACCTTCTATCCAATGCTCCTAACATCGTTTTAAATTGACGTCCGTCAATCATCATACCGTGAACAGTAATTCCGGTATGAATAGTGATTCCGGAAAAAATAGTAACTCCGGCGTGAATAGTAAATCCGGCGATGACTAGTAACCTGTCGGGTGAATAGTGCCGGCAATGAACAGTAAGGACGGCGGATGAATAGTACCCGATCGTGAACAGTAAATTTTGTCGGGAACATTACCTGACGTGAACAGTAACTTCGGCGACAATGAATAGTAACTCCGACGGTGAACAGTATTTCCGAAAATTTCCAAAAATTTCGTGAACAGTATTTCCGAAAATTTCCGAAAAAACGTGAACAGTATTTCGGCTAAGTGAACAGTATTTCCGGCAATGAATAGTAACCCGGCAAATGAATAGTGTCGACGATGAACAGTAACCACGAATTTTTTTTTTTTTTTTTTTTTTTGTAGATTCAACAACAACGTTGAAATCGCTACACGAAAATCGGTATTGAAATCCTACGAAGAATTGAATGGATATGCTTACTTGAATCAAAAACCTTGAGCTCTGATACCAAATGACGTGAATCTTGATACGAATAAATAGCAAACACGATTGAAATAAATCGCACCCTCTATTCAATTACAATATTAAGACCCGTGTTGTTTTCCCGATCTTTTGATTCAAGTATGTTGTGATATTCACCTCTAAACTAGCAAGAGTTTAGCAACAAATAAACACGAGGATAAACAATCGAAAACTATACGAAACTTCGAAGAACTTCGCCTACGACAATCCGCACAAGCAACGATCGACAAACGCCACAAAGTTAAAAACTTTGATAAGTTTGATTTTGATTTAACAAAGCTTGGCTTTGAAAAGTTGAGAGAAAATTCTCAAAGTTGATAAAATATCAATAATGAACAAAAGTTAAAAGTTTACATGGTGTTCTAACTTATATATAGTTAACAAAACCCTAAATATAAAAATTGCATATTTAAAGATATCAAATCTACTTGCCAAAATAATTAAAACTCTAACATAAATAATTAAAACTCTAAATTAAGAAAAATATTCTCGGTCAAAACTCTAGGACACGGACCCCGTGTATGCCTCCGAGTGAGCGTCCGTGTAGGCTCTGTAACATTACTCTCCGGATAACAATGGACACGGACCCCGTGCACAGGTCCGTGCTCGGGTCCGTGTAGACTCGGTCATAATCATATCAAGATATAGATAATAACAAGTAGTTGATTTTGGTTGGGAACTCAAATGTGATCTCCTTTGAGTCTTGATTCCCCAAACAAAACATGTACTATACATTTCTTGCACAGTCGCTGTCACGGTCGTAAAGACGAATCTGAAATGGAAATGTGGATATACAATCTATCAATCTCTCATCTAATCAACACATATCCAAGTCACTACGTGATCTCGATATAATTTGACAGCATAACGACATATATTCGTAATACCGGTCAATCCAATCTCAACAAATATCAACATATACCATCCTCAACTCACAATCGAATTATATGCACAAAACCATACTCAAAATCGATACATCTTATTCCTAAACATGCTGAAATTCATAAGAAATGCATACGACATCCTTTCTTTGTTCTAGTTTCGATTATAAACTCATAATCCTCACTAGAATATCTAAATACAGTCATAATAGCATTTCCCTTACATGAAATTCTTGAAACATGTTAGAACTGAATAAAAAGTGTACCCTTTCAAAGCCTTCGACGCAAGGAACAAGAATCTTAACTCGGATTATAATTTGGATGGCTAAATCTTGAGATATCTACCTTTAAAGCCTTGAGAATTGGAGGAATTCTCGGTTCTGCCTGCTGAAAATGAGAAGAAGGTGATTCATGTTCGAGTTATATTTATACCCCTGCCATGTGTCAAGTTGAGAACAAGAGTGGATGTCTCGCATGCAGCACCGCGGGTGCGGTACTGTAAGGAGCGCGGGTGCGCCCAGCTTTCGGCAGAAATATAATTTTCCAAAACAGTCGACCGCGGGTGCGGTCATGTAAACACCGCGGGTGCGGTCTCAGCACCGCGGGCGCGGTCTAATTCTACCGCAGGTGCGGTGTGGCTACGGGAATTTTACTAACTTTCTGCCCATTGCACCGCGGGTGCGGTGCTTGCCAGACCGCAAGTGCGGTCTTGCACAATTAAAATTTCATATTTTATCGCATCGTTTCGCCCCGTCTGTTCTTGCGTTTCATATTCAACTATCTACAAGAATCTCAGGCATTACATTTCTCCCCCTCTAAGAAATGATTTCGTCCTCGAAATCGCATGTCATTCTATCAATGCAAGTATAAAAGTAATCACATCAAAACTAAACAAATACTTACATCATATAAATAACTCGGGGTGTTTCTGCCTCATGTCTGCCTCTGTTTCCCAAGTCGCTTCCTCGATGCCATGACGACTCCACTGCACTTTCACAAGTGGAATAGTCTTCGTTCTGAGTTGCTTGTCTTTCCGATCAAGAATCTGTATCGGTTGTTCCACATACTCAAAGTCTGATCAAGTTCAGCTTCGTCAAGTTGAATGACATGAGAAAAATCAGGCATGTATTTACGCAACATCGATACATGAAACACGTCATGTATTCCGGATAGAGAAGGAGGAAGAGCAAGTCTGTAAGCTCGATCGCCAATTTTCTCAAGAATTTCGTAAGGCCCAATGTATCGAGGAGATAGTTTCCCGCGTTTGCCAAATCTTACAACGCCTTTGAAAGGAGAAATATTTAAGAATACTCTATCTCCTGCCTCAAATACTAATGGTCTACGTCGGATGTTGGCGTACTTTGCTTGTCTATCCTGTGCTGTCTTCATTCTTTTCTGAATAACTTTCACCTTCTCAGTCATGTCACGAATCATGTCTGGCCCCAGTTCTGGTACTTCTGAGATATCATCCCAATATAGCGGAGATCTGCACTTCTTGCCATACAAAGCTTCAAACGGTGCCATCTCGATGCTTGTCTGATAGCTGTTATTGTAAGAAAATTCGCAAAGAGGAAGGGAATCTTGCCAACTAATGCCAAAAGCTAGCACAACGGCTCTCAACATATCCTCTAGAGTCTGGATAGTCCGTTCTGACTGTCCGTCTGTCTGAGGATGATAAGCAATACTCAGGTGTAAAGTCGTACCTAGAGCCTGCTGTAGACTGTGCCAAAAGTGAGAAGTGAATCGTGGATCACGATTTGATACGATAGACTTCGGCACTCTATGCAATCTGACTACCTCTCGAATATATATCTCTGCCATCTGATCTTGTCTATACGTCATTCTGTACGGGATAAAACAAGCTGATTTGGTCAATCTGTCGATAACGACCCAAATCGCATCACAGCCTCGGGAAGATCGGGGTAACTTCGTCACGAAATCCATGGAAATGTGATCCCATTTCCATTCAGGAATAGACAAACTCTGAAGTAACCCTCCGGGCTTCTTCCTCTCGGCCTTCACCTGTTGGCAATTTAAGCATTTAGACACATATTTGGCGATATCTGACTTCATTTGCTTCCACCAGAACTGTGTCTTCAAGTCGTTGTACATCTTTCGGCCACCAGGATGGATGCTGAACCGACTGCAGTGTGCTTCGGACATAATCTGATGTCTCAAATCTGAAACGTCTGGCACTACAAGGCGGTTATTCACGTACAGCACATGATCATGTACCTGATATTCTGACATATGCCCTGATCTGACCATTTGAATTGATCTTTGCACGTTCTGATCTCTTCTCTGTGCTTCTTTGATCCTCATAATCAAATCAGGTTCAACTTGGATCGTAGCAAGTCGGAGTGGCTTACTATCTGTATCAAATTCCTAATCCAGACAAGCAGCATTTCTCAACTAAATTATTAACACCTATCGTCGATAAGGATAAGGCACATACCTTTCGACTCAAGGCATCTGCTGCTGCATTTAACTTTCCTGGATAATATTTGATTTCACAATCAAAATCTTTTAGTAGATCAAGCCATCTACGCTGCCTCATGTTCAGTTCTGACTGAGAAAATAGATACTTTAGGCTTTTGTGATCGGAGTAAATCTCACATTTCTCGCCATAGAGATAGTGACGCCAGATCTTTAATGCAAATACGATAGCCGCCAATTCCAGATCATGAATGGGGTATCGTACTTCATGTGGCTTCAGTTGTCTCGAGGCGTATGCGATCACATGACCTCGCTGCATAAGTACACATCCCAAACCTCTGTGAGAAGCATCACAATAGACAACGAAATCACCCATACCTGAAGGTATCGTCAACACTGGAGCACTAGTCAGTCTTTTCTTCAATTCTAGGAAGCTAGACTCGCACTCCTCTGACCAAATGAATGGCATATTCTTCTGTGTCAATTGTGTGATTGGCTTTGCAATACTGGAGAAATCTTGAATAAATCTTCGGTAGTATCCTGCAAGACCCATGAAACTGCGTATTTCTGGTACCGAAGTCGGTCTTGGCCAATTGATCACAGCTTCGACTTTACTCGGATCTACAGAAATACCATCTCCAGAAATAATATGCCCCAAGAATACAACTCGATTCAGCCAAAACTCACACTTTGACAATTTCGCATACAGTTGTTCGTTTCTCAACGTCTGCAAGACAATTCTGAGATGCTCTGCATGCTCATTTCTGTTCTTCGAATACACCAAAATATCATCAATGAAGACAATCACAAATTCATCCAAATATCTCTGAAACACTTGGTTCATCAAGCCCATAAATACCGCAGGAGAATTTGTTAAACCAAAAGGCATGACAATAAATTCGTAATGTCCATACCTGGTTCGAAATGCTGTCTTCGGTATATCTACATCTCGAACTCTGAGCTGATGATACCCAGAACGCAAATCAATCTTAGAATAGACAGAAGATCCCTGTAATTGATCAAAAAGATCGTCAATTCTAGGCAAAGGATATTTGTTCTTGATCGTTGCCTTATTCAGTTGCCGGTAGTCTATACACAATCGCATCGAACCGTCTTTCTTTCGCACAAACAGCACAGGAGCGCCCCAAGGAGATACACTAGGTCTGATATATCCCTTGGCCAGAAGATCTTCCAACTGTGCTTTCAATTCTTTTAGTTCGATGGGTGCCATCCTATACGGAGCTCTCGAAATAGGGACGGTACCTGGTACAAGATCAATACTAAAATCTACCTCTCGCACCGGAGGTAATCCTGGGATCTCATCTGGAAAAATATCTGCAAATTCCCGCACTACTGGAAGATCCGCCAATGCCGGGCTCGACTTCTGCATATCTACAGCAAAAATAAAGAAACCATCTGCTCCTTTTTTGTAACAATCTGTTCATAGTAAGAGCCGAAATCAAGGGAATCCGCGATCTGGAACCCTTCCCGTAGAATTTCCACTCGTCTGTCATCTCAGGTCTGAATCTGACAATCTTATAGAAACAATATACAGTGGCTCTGTACTTCGTTAGCATGTCAATACCGACTATACAATCGAAATCAGCTAGACCCAACACTATACAATCTAGGTCAATCTCATGCCCCTCAAACTGTAGAATGCAATGTCTAACCGTAGTTACAGATATCAATCCACTTCCCAACGGAGAATTAATAGACACAACATCTAGCAAAGACTCAACAGGCAAGGAATGCAATAATGCAAATCGTTCTGAGATGAATGTATGCGATGCACCAGTATCTATTAATATATAAGCAGGATAACCGCAAAGGGAACAGTTACCTGCTATAACATCATCGGGGGCATCCTGTGCTTGCTCCTCTGTCAATGAAAAAACCTGAGCCTGTTGTCGGGGAGGTTGGCTCACGGTCTGGCTACCTCTGCCTCTGGGCTACGTCTGTGTCTGTGGTGGCTGAAAGGAGTGAACAGATGAAGCTTGCCTCTCAGGCTGAGCTACAGATGCAGATGACCCTGCACCTTGAAATCTCTGTGAGCTTCTCTGAGGACACACTTTGGCGAAGTGCCCCTGTTGTCTACATATGTTACATCTGCCCACTATACCCTGGCACTGCTCTGTCGCATGTCTACCCCCACAAGAACTGCAGTAGACACCGGTATACTTGGTACTCTAGTCAAAACCACTATGTCTGGATCCACTGGAGCTTGACGAACTGCTCCCAGGTCTTTTGAACTGCTTCCCTTTTACTTTCAACTGATCCTTTCGCCCGCTGCTACTACCGCCGCTTTCAAATCTAAGAGGAGGTTGTGCTGGAGGTAGTGGTGGTCTCGGACTCGGAGCAACATACGGAGCACTCCGTTGCCTAAGCAATCCTGCTTCTGCTCCTTTGGCACAGTTCAATGCCTCAGCGAAATTGTTGGGTCTTCCAGTATTTACCAACGTAAAGATATCGGGATTTAAGCCGTTTATGAACTGATCTGCCACGGCTTCATCACTACCTGAAACATGAGGTGCAAAGCGAAGCGAGGAGGAAAATTTAGCGATGTACTCTTCGATGTTCAATTGCCCTTGCCTCAAGTTTGCAAATTCAGCGCCTTTATCTTTACGGTAGGATATAGGAAAGAATCGCTGATAAAACTCTGTCTTGAACACTTTCCATGTAATCTCCGTGCCACGCTGTTCCAATGCTCTTATAATATTCAACCACCAATTCTTAGCCACGTCTTGCAGTTGATGGCCAATGAGTTTGACTCTTTTCTCGTCACTGTATTCGAGAGACTCGAACAACATCTCGATATCCTCCAACCAGCTTTCACATTCGATGGAGTTCTCTGTTCCTTTTAAGGTAGGTGGTCTGAAGGACTGGAATCGTTTTAACAAAGTCTCCATGGGTAGTAGCCGTAACATCCATTGGATCCCCGGATGTGCTACCTTGTTCTGGTGCTGTGGGTCGCAAAGGTACGACTGCTCTACGAGGAGGCATGTATCTGGTATTCAACCAAGTTAGTATACAAGCTATACAAACTGTCTCAGCCCTCCTCTGATCATTTACCTCTGATCCAGAATCGGTTCTGATTCAGTTTATTACACGTTGTAATCAATCAGATAACAAACAACATGTAATAAAGAAAGCACTCAACATGCTAGCACAGCATAAGCAAGGAAGAAGACTCGATCTACCCCGCTCATTCTATCTTACCTCAATCTAAGGAACCTCGCTCTGATACCACCTGTTGTGGGGACCCGGGCTCTAATTCTTTTTCTTGGGATTAAATGGATCATTATTCTAAAACGCGGGTCAATTTTTCGCTTTTACATTTAATAAAATGTAACTAAACAAACATAAGTTCCTAATTTAATTTACAATATAAAACATAAAATACATGTCTTGGTCTATATACAACTAGTGTTCACTATCATCTAAACTCAAATGATAGTACAAGTCTAACAAAAGAACCACTAGTCCTCTGCTGCGCCCGTAGTCACCACGCTATCACGATCATCTCTGTCTCGACCCAGATCCTGCCCCACCTGTTGTTATGCACACATACAGACATAACAACAGCCGGAAAACCGGTGAGAACAAATCCCAGTATAAACATGTATACATGCATTAAAACAATCTAAACACATGAAACATGCTAATATGAATATCATTCATATAAAATCATGCAATGCGAATCTAATTATGTCTATACTCGACTCGACTAGAACTCTAGGGATCCCGTTGTGAATAAGACGGCACTGACTGTCACCTACCCTCCCAATCGAGGTGCTGACCGTCTTATTCCTAGACTTCGGCCTGATCTGTATCCGCGTCTACAATAGGGGCGGTGATCTTCCCCTAAGCTGTGATATCGCCGAACGTCTAGAAGTCTGGGTGATCTCTCAGACTTTCCTATCTTAATGCATGAATACAAAATCTGTAAACAAGCATGATCATCTTAATGCAATGCAACATGATCTGTAAACAAAGCATAGCAAGATTTGCATACAAGTTCTAGAAACAAATCTATAAACAATCATAATCATATCAAGATATAGATAATAACAAGTATGTGATTTTGGTTGGGAACTCAAATGTGATCTCCTTTGAGTCTTGATTCCCCAAACAAAACATGTACTATACCTTTCTTGCACAGTCGCTGTCACGGTCGTAAAGACGAATCTGAAATGGAAATGTGGATATACAATCTATCAATCTCTCATCTAATCAACACATATCCAAGTCACTACGTGATCTCGATATAATTTGACAGCATAACGACATATATTCGTAATACCGGTCAATCCAATCTCAACAAATATCAACATATACCATCCTCAACTCACAATCGAATTATATGCACAAAACCATACTCAAAATCGATACATCTTATTCCTAAACATGCTGAAATTCATAAGAAATGCATACGACATCCTTTCTTTGTTCTAGTTTCGATTATAAACTCATAATCCTCACTAGAATATCTAAATACAGTCATAATAGCATTTCCCTTACATGAAATTCTTGAAACATGTTAGAACTGAATAAAAAGTGTACCCTTTCAAAGCCTTCGACGCAAGGAACAAGAATCTTAACTCGGATTATAATTTGTATGGCTAAATCTTGAGATATCTACCTTTAAAGCCTTGAGAATTGGAGGAATTCTCGGTTCTGCCTGCTGAAAATGAGAAGAAGGTGATTCATGTTCGAGTTATATTTATACCCCTGCCATGTGTCAAGTTGAGAACAAGAGTGGATGTCTCGCATGCAGCACCGCGGGTGCGGTACTGTAAGGAGCGCGGGTGCGCCCAGCTTTTCGGCAGAAATATAATTTTCCAAAACAGTCGACCGCGGGTGCGGTCATGTAAACACCGTGGGTGCGGTCTCAGCACCGCGGGCGCGGTCTAATTCTACCGCAGGTGCGGTGTGGCTACGGGAATTTTACTAACTTTCTGCCCATTGCACCGCGGGTGCGGTGCTTGCCAGACCGCAAGTGCGGTCTTGCACAATTAAAATTTCATATTTTATTGCATCGTTTCGCCCCTTCTGTTCTTGCGTTTCATATTCAACTATCTACAAGAATCTCAGGCATTACATCATGGGTTGGCAAGGGGCGCTTGGCGATGGTTATGCAGTCTCTAGGAGTTCTAGGATAATCCTAGTTATGGTGGTTTATGGTTTGGTTGGCTAGGGAAAGCGCTAGAAATAGAAACGTGAAACCTGTACAGAAGTAGGTCTCAAGGAAGGGTTGTACGTGTTTGGCCTTAGGGTGTCAGTCAAGAGCTGGACCAGGGCTCCTGGATATGGTTTGGGACATGTCTTAGGGTCCTATGATGAGTCTTGTGGTGGTGGTTCATGGGTTGGATGGTCGGGTAGAGCGCTGGAACTAGAAACTCTAAAGCTGCACAGAATTGTCCCTCACATGATGGGCTGTTACGGCTCTGATGTTTTGGAGCTTATGCGGGGATTCTGAGTTAAGAGGGCCTTAACCATGGTCTTATGTTATGTCTAATGGTCAAGTCTAGGCCTGATTTGAGTCAGTTTAAGCGTAGACTCGTTAGAAGCGCATATGGCTCGTAGCGCGTTTCCTAGGTTTAAGCACAGAATTGGCCCTCACATGGTTCGACTCTCAAGTCGTTCGTTAAGTCGTAGGCTATTTTAATTAATTCGGGAGTCGCATGTGTACGTTTGGGCTTTTGTTCTAAGCTTAGTTATTTAAATTTTAAGGTTATGAAAACAAGTTCAAAGTGTTCCAACGAAGTCCACGATGATCGAAAATATGTATCACCTACAAAATAATTACTTTTTTGAGATATGATATGTCTTGTGGCCAAATTATGTTACAGGTTTGGAAGCCGAAGAACGTGTCCAGGGACCTCTCCAACCTCTTCGGAGGATTATGATATGTTAGGGAGCGGACCAACTAGAAATATCATAAGAGAAGAGTTCCGCTTAGCCCTTGCTCCTCTTTTTAGCCGTGTTTCAATCGTCAATCTGTACCTCCTGTCCGATATGGGTATTCTCCTGAAAGATATGGTGCTGCAAGGTTATTGAAAATTCCTTATGCGACCGGTGAGGCTCGAGAGACCTCGCCCGTGACTCACGATGTCTCTCCGCCTAGAAGTAGAGGAACAAGGTCCTCCTATTCATTGAATGGAGTGTACAGAAAGGGCTCAAGAGCATGTCTTCTTTTCAACCATAGCCATGGATAAGGAGACATCCGATTCGGTTACACAATTCAATTGAGCAATAGCATCCGATTCAGTGGTTTTGGCAGCTGTTCACCGTTGGATCTCGCCAATACAGCCCCCTATAGTTTTCGGAGAGTGAAGGCAACTCACTAGGAATTTTCTAGAGAACTAAATTGAATAGGCCTTGAACGTAGCATTTATAGTATAGGATAGAGTCTAGAAATTCATTTCGGCCAATTGAACCTTCTCGAACTGTTTCTTTTTAAGAACAACATAAGTTTAGAAAGGGAGGCTACAGGTGCAACAGTTTCATTGTGCATGATATTGGGAAATATCATTGCTATTACTCAAACAAGCATGAAACGTATGCTTGCATATTTGTCCATAGGTCAAATTGGAGGTGCAAATCCAAATCCTGTCTATAATACGAACCCGCGTAACAATCGAAATAATCAAGAGCGAAGGCAGGTCCAAAACGATCCAATGGTCATGAGATCTTCTCTCTCACATGTGGGTAAGAATGCTGCCCTAGCCTACTTTCAAACTAATTGCACCCCGGAACGTGATTGGTTTCTAAGATCACTTCCGAGAGTCAAATGCTTATTCTAAGGTTTCGGCAAATAAGTAGTAGAAATGGTTGAAGAGGATACAACCCGTTGAAGTTTCTACAGAAAGACCCCTTGGTTCTAGCAAACGGATCACAATTACAGGTACCTTGGAGCATACCAACAGAGAGATCCCTCTATTCAGAGGGTTCTCTCTTCACTCCTGCTCAAGTATTAAGAATTAAAACGAAAATCCAGTATCCCGGAGGTGAGTTGGAAGTTGAGGAAGCCCTCGTGCCCGGGGGGGCCCCATGGTCGTAGGAATGTACGTATTGGTTCACGTAAGAGTGGACGTAGAATACGAAAGGGAGTTATTCATGTTCAAGCAAGTTGGAAGGTGAATAAGCAGTACATCGAGAGTAGGTCAGTGTTCCATTAGGGGATCTTGGAGCTGGAAGACACGGAAATAAAGGTATAATTTCAAAGCAGAGCGTTCCCTATCTGCGGATAGTACGCGCCATTCGTCTAGTCCAAGGGCTGTGATGATCACTACCGGCCCAGTACTGTGGTTTAGTTTGATCAAACGATTTATGTGTATGGTTCACTTGCATTGAACAGAACTTTACGCAAAATTATTTACATATATGATTATGCATAACAAGTATGAAAATTTGGTTTTATGATTTTTATGAAATGTTTTATACATGAAAATCACGTTATACATATTTATGCCTATAATATTTTATGTATAGGCTAAGTATAAATTGCATGGATTTTTATTACGTATTACTCGTTATTCACGGTTTATGAATGCTGAGTCATTAGACTCACTAGACTTGATCGATGCAGATGACGTTGTTGAGGAGACGTGAGGTGGTGACCACTGAGCAGGCTCGAGTCAGTGGCAGTGCAAGCCCAAGGACCTTGTAGTTTAAGTTATATTATTACGCACGTTTTTAAACTATCTGCTCTAACTTTTGATTTATTAGGATTGACGATAAGAAAATTAAATTTACAATTTTGTTAGAATATTTTTAAATGAAATTGGTATATTTTTTTGGATTTTAGGATTAATTGGATGTTGGTGATTTATTTTAAATGATGGATTTTTAATATTAATTTTATATTAGTATGAGTGGTGACCGTTAATTTATTTTAAGAGCTATACTTTTAATAAATTACTTAATAAGAAAATATTTAATTTTTAATGCAAATGTTAAAGTAGTAGTATTTTAAGATACAGTTCGTCACAACTTCTACCAACTCGGGTAGGATCCACTAGAAGACTTTGATTTATATAATACCTTGTACAAAACCACTCATCTTAGGACTTATGTTACTGCCTAACTGAACTTATAGTCTAGACTTAAGACAACACCTTTCAGCCAACACTTGTTTAACGTTTATGTGTCAAAGACTACATATACAAGTTTAATGTCTTCTTGCAAGACTCACTTAGCTTTTCAGTACGCTCGATTCTCTGTGTATATGTGCGTGATGGTGTGTGCGTGTGTGAGAACTGATCTATGAATACAACATGAAAGTGTTCTCACACACTGAGTAATTGTGCTTCTAATCTAAGCTGATAACACGTTGAAGTGTTCCCTCAAATCTGGGGTTGTCGCTTCTTGTAAGCTGATATGCACACTTGTTTTTCCACAACCTTTCTTCACGCACTTGTTGATGGTCTTGATCTTGTATTTATAGAGGCAATGTGACCGTACATCAAGACTCATCAAATATGTTCATTGTAGTTTGAATTAGTTCCTTGAAATTTGTGTTTTGTACTTTCTGACAACCATTCTGGAACGTATTGACATTAGGCTCTGCTGCAACATTCATTATAGTCCTTCGATCGGACAGTTGCTTTTATAATGTTGTGCACAGCTGGATTCCACTTAGATAAGCTTATCTTGTTCTGCAAACTGATCGGATCCTAACTGATGCTCCGAACTGGTCTTGAACTGCTTTGGTGAAATCGGTTGGCTCGTCAATTGAATTGATTTCACTGATTCAGTTGAATTGGTCAGTTGGGCTACTCATCAGTTGAACTCTTCATCAGCTAGTCATGCTTCTGAAGGTCTTTTGCTGAACCACCTATCAACTGAACTTGTCTTTGATATTTCAATTGGACTGGTTCAGTTGGGCAATCGGTTGGCACTTTCAGTTTGCGTCTCGATAGCTTCAATTTTGTCTTGGTAACTGATTAGTTCGAAGCCTTATTAGTTTCAGTTTTCTACGCACTTAGGTAAATTTATTATAAAAAAAAAGTTTTGTTAACATCAAAAAAATGATTGCGAACCTGAAATGTTACAATATGGAGTCTTCTCTTCGCAGATAGTGTCGACATCAATAAAGATCGATATCCCACAGATGAACTCTAAAAGGAGAACTCCTGCACACACTTCAAACAAAAAACTCGTGAATGGAATGTTGGAAGATTTTTTTGTTGTGTCCATTCCGATTATCAAGTCATTATTGAACTCACGAAAAAGAAAAAAATTCAAATTATATAAGTTCACACAAATTGCAATATGAACTAGACGAAATTGAATGTGCAAACCTTGGTATTAATAGAGAAAAAATATAATGATGACCTCGAGGATAGGTTCCGAGGACTATACTTCAGCCGATATCCACTAACACGTTAATTCTTGCCATCTGTACCACGATCCGTGCGACCTATTTCATCCATATTCTTGTCTAGTCAACCATACACCTTGTGCGTGTCGATTGACCTCCTCATGATTAACATACTATGTCGCTGACTAATCTATCGGACAAAGCTTTTACTCCTCGGATAATAACCACCTCTCCAGGTTAGTTCCCACATTTTATGTTTAGTTCGGATGTGGTATCTTCACTCTACGACTTCGGTCTCGAACTGTAAGGCTCGAGAATTATCGGTATCATTGATGTTGAAATTGTAGAGATAAGAATGCATGAATTATGGAATTTTGAGCAGCAGGGCGAAGCCACACCGCCCCCGCGGTGCTAAGACTACCGCACCCGCGGTGTAGGTGACAGAAAGTTGGGAAATTTTGCGAAGCAACACCGCACCCGCGGTGATGCAAGAGCCGCACCCGCGGTGCTGAGACCGCACCCGCGGTGATGCAAGCGCCGCACCCGTGGTGAGTGAAATTCAGAACATGGCATGGCTGCCGAGAGCTCAGCGCACCCGCGCCCTTACACTGCCGCACTCGCGATAGTGCGTGTCACTTGGAAAACATAACACTCGTCCCTTTGCATGCAATATTTGATATGTGTCTTCATTTCCTCCTTCATTCAGATTCAAGAACCGAGAGAGCTTAGAGGGAGGAACTTTCATTCTTTTGATCTTTAACTTGAGAGTTTGAATGATTTAGCCATCCGATTTATATTCCGAGTTAAGATTTGTGATCCTTGCATCGTTGGCTACGAAAGGATGTAAGTATTGTTCATTTCCAGCATGTTTTGATATTTATGTGTTGAGGAAATTCAGATTTGAGTTCGAATATGTAGTCTTGAGATATAGAGCATCGTATATTCGTTGTCAGATTGAGTTTCGGACACAGTATGCTATTGTTTCGATTTTTCAGCATGTATTGTGTTGAGCATATGCAGATTTCAGCATGTATATTGATGTTAGATGAGATTACGAGTTGATTGTGATTGAGTATGATATTATTGAGCTGAGCGGTATCGAAGAATTACGCCATTACGCCGTCGAATTATGTTGAAACCGATATCAGTCTTGTATATTGAATTGGTTGAGATGTATATTGATAGAGTACACATTGATTATGCCATTTCAGATTTATATTGGCTACTTGGTATTGGAGACTTCGACTACGACACAGACAGTGCGACGAAAGGTATAATTCATGTGGTCACGGGATTGCACAACTCGATTCAGATTTGATACGAGTTTCCCTAAATCACATACTAGATTGTTATTACATTTCATTATGTAATGCCTTGTTTATTGATTTATATTCGAGTCCTGAGATAGGAGATATTGGCAGACTTGCCAAAACTAGACGTTTCGGTGTATCGACGCATAGGAGCAGATTTGCTATATGTGCAGACCCTCGATACAGAGTTGACCGAAGTCTAGGAATAAGACGTACCGTTGCCCCGAGTGGTTGGGTAGGTGACAGACCATCTTATTCATACGGGATCCCTAGATTAGAAATGAGTCGAGTCAAGATTTAAATGTGAATACAGATTTGTATTCTTCTACATGTTTAGATTTACATTCATGTTATTTGATAGATGCTATGCTTGTGTACATGATTTATGACATTGTATGCATTCATGTTTTATACTGGGATATGTTCTCACCGGAGTTATCCGGCTGTTGTCGTGTGTGTATGTGTGCATGGCAACAGGTGGGGCAGGATCTGGGTCTCGAGCTAGATGAGAGATTGACGATAGCGTGGAGATCACGGGCGTTGCAGATTTCTAGTGTTTTCCTTTTGACTTGTACTACTTATGTTGTAGTTGGGATTTGAACACTAGCGTATGATTTTACCAAACAGACATGTATGTATATTATGTTGTTTATTTAATACCAAGACATGATATGCTTTAGTTATACATTTAAATTAATGTTAAAAGCAAAATTTTGATCCACATTTTCGAACAAAGATCCAATTAAATCCCAAAAGAATTGAGTTAGAGCCCGGGTCCCCACAACAGGTGGTATCAGAGCAGTAGGTTCTGTAGACTGAGATAGAATAGAGTGAGCGGGGTAGATCGAGTCATCTTCCTTGCTTTTGAGATGCTAGCATGATTTATTGCTTTCCCTATTATATGTTGTGTTGTATTATCTGAATTGATTTACAGCATTTCAAGCCTGAATCAGAACCGATTCTCGATCAGAGTCTATGATCAGAGGAGGGCTGATACAGATGATATTGATTGTGTACTAATCAGTTTGATAATTAGATTTATGCCGCCTAGACGTATACCTTAGCCAGAGCAGGGTAGCACGTCTGGTGCACAGATGGATGTTACCGCTACGCCGATGGAGACCTTATTGAAGAGATTTCAGTCTTTCCATCCGCCTACCCTGAAGGGCACAGAGAATGCAGTAGAGTGCGAGAGCTGGCTTGATGATATCGAGATGTTATTTGAGTCGTTGGCATATACCGATGAGCGACGTTGAAATTGATAGGGCATCAGATGCAAGAGGTTGCCAAGAGCTGGTGGTTGACTACGAAGAGAGCCTTGGAGCACCGAGGCATTGACATTTCCTAGAAAGTCTTCAAGGATGAGTTCTATCAGCGCTTCTTCCCCGTCTCCTACCGGAAAGATAAGGGAGCTGAATTTGCGAATCTGAGACAGGGACAGTGGAACATCGAGGAGTATGTTGCTAAATTCTCTGCATTGCTACGATTTGCACCGCATGTAGCAGGGAACGACGAGGCAGTGGCTGATCAGTTTATCAACAGGCTGAACCCCGATGTCTTTACCTTGGTGAACACGGGCCGGCCTGGTACTTTTTCAGAGGCATTGAACCGAGCGAAGGGAGCAGAGGCTGGCTTGATCAGGCAGCGAGGAGCTTCCTACGGTGTTCAGGGGCAGAGACCGCCACAGCCTACTACCGTACAGTTTCCACCACCTCCTCCTCGTTTTGACAGTGGAGCTAGTGGTAGTGGCAAGAAGGAATATCTGAAGGCTAAGGGCAAGCAATTTAAGAAATCTGGAGTAGTTCATCGAGCTTAGGTGGATCTCGACAGAGAGGTCAGGGGTCAGATTATAGTGGCGCATACTGTGGCTCGTGTGGAGGACGACATGCGACGGAGCAGTGTCAAGGAGTTATGGGACGCTGCAACATCTGTAGGCAACAGGGACACTTCGCTAGAGTTTGTCCCCAGAGAGGTGCACCACGATTCCAGAGTGCAGGGTCATCAGCACCAGTGCCACAGATGGAGAGACAGGCATCCTCTGTACACTCCTTCCAGCCACCCTCCACACAGACCCAGCAGAGACCAGGAGGTAGTCAGGCGGTGAGTCAGCCTCCCCGACAGCAGGCACGTGTTTTTGCCCTGACAGAGGAGCAGGCGCAGGAGGCGCCAGATGACGTCATTGCAGGTAACTGTTTTCTTTGCGGTTATCCTGCATATGTGTTGATTGACACAGGTGCATCTCATACATTCATCTCTGAACATTTTGCATTGAGACATGCATTGCCTGTTGAGTCGATGTCTACGGTAGTGTCTATAGCTTCTCCGTTGGGGAGTGGGTTGATATCTGTGACTACTGTTAGACACTGTATGCTTCAGTTTGAGGGGCATGAGATTGATCTTGATTGTGTAGTACTTGGTTTAGCTGATTTTGACTGTATAGTTGGTATAGACATGTTGACCAAGTACAGGGCCACTGTAGATTGTTTCCACAAGATTGTCAGATTCAGACCCGAGATGACAGATGAGTGGAAATTCTACGGCAAGGGTTCCAGATCTCGGATTCCCTTAGTATCTGCTCTGACTATGAGTAGATTGCTTCAGAGAGGAGCAGAGGGCTTTCTCGTATATTCAGTAGATTTACTGAAGTCGAGCCCAGCATTGGCAGATTTGCCAGTGGTTTGCGAGTTTGCAGATGTTTTTCCTGATGAGATTCCAGGGTTGCCTCCAGTTCGAGAGATTGATTTCAGCATTGATCTGGTGCCAGGCAGTGTTCCTATTTCAAGAGCTCCGTATAGGATGGCGCCTGTTGAATTGAAAGAGTTGAAAGCACAGTTGGAAGATCTTCTGTCCAAGGGTTACATTAGACCGAGTGTATCACCTTGGGGTGCTCCGGTGCTATTCGTTCGAAAGAAAGATGGTTCGATGCGACTGTGTATTGATTATAGGCAGTTGAACAAGGCAACAGTGAAGAACAAGTATCCTTTGCCTCGCATCGACGACTTGTTTGATCAGTTACAGGGATCGTCTGTATACTCGAAGATTGATTTGAGATCAGGGTATCATCAGCTCAGAGTTAGAGACGTTGATATTCCGAAGACTGCATTCCGAACCAGGTATGGGCATTACGAGTTTATTGTTATGCCTTTCGATTTAACGAATGCACCAGCGGTTTTTATGAGTTTGATGAACCGTATTTTTCAGCGATATTTAGATGATTTTGTGATTGTGTTCATTGATGATATCTTAGTATATTCGAAGAGTCTGACTGAACATGCAGATCATCTGAGAATTGTACTGAAGAATTTGAGAAAAGAGCAGTTGTATGCCAAACTGTCCAAGTGTGAATTCTGGCTGAGACAGGTCGTTTTCTTGGGGCATATTATATCTGGAGATGGTATTGTGGTAGATCCGAGTAAAGTTGAAGCTGTGATCAGTTGGCCGAGACCGACTTCTGTGCCTGAGATACGCAGTTTCATGGGTCTAGCCGGATATTATCGTCGTTTTATCCGAGATTTCTCCAGTATAGCGAAGCCTATCACCCAGTTGACACAGAAGAATATGCCATTTGTGTGGTCCGAAGATTGTGAAGCTAGTTTTGTAGAGCTGAAGAAGAGGCTGACTAGTGCGCCTGTCTTGACGATTCCTACTGGTACAGGTGAGTTCGTTGTATATTGTGATGCATCTCACAGAGGGCTTGGATGTGTTCTTATGCAGCGAGGGCACGTGATAGCGTACGCCTCTAGACAGCTGAAGCCGCACGAGACTCGTTACCCGATTCATGATCTTGAATTGGCGGCGATTGTTTTTGCACTCAAGATCTGGCGTCATTATCTGTATGGCAAGAAATTTGAGATCTATTCTGATCATAAGAGCCTGAAGTATCTCTTTTCTCAGTCAGAGTTGAACATGAGGCAGCGACGATGGCTTGATCTGCTGAAAGATTTTGATTGCGAGATCAAGTACTATCCAGGGAAGTCGAATGCAGCGGCAGACGCCTTGAGTCGAAAGGTATGTGCTCTTTCCTTGTCGACTGTAGGTGTATCGAATTTAGTAGAGGATTGTTGCTTGTCTGGATTGACATTTGATACAGAGAGTAGACCGTTGCGACTTGCTGCGATTCAAATTGAGCCAGATCTGATTTTGAGGATCAAAGAAGCGCAGAGAATCGATCCGAGCGTTCAGAAATCGATTGATATGGTCAGAGCTGGTCATATATCAGAATATCAGGTTAGAGATTCTATTCTGTATGTGAATAACCATCTAGTAGTGCCAGATGTTTTAGATTTGAGACGACAGATCATGTCAGAGGCACACTGTAGTCGGTTCAGCATTCATCCTGGAGGCAGGAAGATGTACAATGACTTGAAGACGCAATTCTGGTGGAAGCAAATGAAGACAGACATTGCAGAATTTGTGTCTAAATGTCTGAATTGCCAGCAGGTGAAGGCAGAAAGAAAGAAGCCCGGAGGATTACTTCAGAGTTTGTCTGTTCCTGAATGGAAATGGGACCACATTTCCATGGATTTCGTGACGAAGTTACCTCGATCTTCGCGGGGCTGTGACGTAATTTGGGTTGTGATAGACAGACTGACCAAATCAGCGTGCTTTATTCCGTACAGAATGACCTACCGACACGATCAGATGGCAGAGTTATATGTCAGAGAGGTCGTCAGATTGCACGGTATGCCGAAGTCGATCGTATCAGATCGTGATCCACGATTTACTTCTCACTTTTGGCATAGCTTGCAGCAGGCTTTAGGTACGACTTTACACCTAAGCACCGCTTATCATCCTCAGACAGACGGACAGTCAGAGCGGACTATCCAGACTTTAGAGGATATGTTGAGAGCTGTAGTACTAGATTTCGGTACTAGTTGGCAAGATTCATTGCCGTTGTGTGAGTTTTCCTACAACAACAGCTATCAGACTAGCATTGAGATGGCACCGTTCGAAGCTTTGTATGGTAAGAAGTGCAGATCTCCGTTGTACTGGGATGATATTTCTGAGGTACCAGAGTTGGGGCCTGATATGATTCGTGATATGACTGAGAAAGTGAAGATCATTCAGAAGAGAATGAAGACGGCACAGGATAGGGAAGCGAAATATGCCAATATCAGACGCAGACCGTTAGTATTCGAAGTTGGAGGCAGAGTATTCTTGAAGATTTCTCCTTTTAGAAGCATTGTCAGATTTGGCAAGAAAGGAAAGTTGTCTCCTAGATACGTCGGTCCATATGAGATCCTTGAGAAGATTGGCGATCGAGCTTACAGACTTGCTCTTCCTCCTTCACTGTCCGGTATACATGATGTTTTTCATATATCGATGTTGCGCAGATACATGCCAAATGATTCTCATGTCATTCAGCCTGACGAAGCCGAGCTAGATCAGACTTTGAGCTATGCTGAGAGACCGATACAGATTCTTGATCGGAAAGAAAAACAGCTCAGAACGAAGACCATTCCGCTTGTGAAGGTGCAGTGGAGTTGTCATGGCATCGAAGAAGCAACTTGGGAGACAGAATCTGATATGAGACAGAGGCATCCCGAGCTATTTTTATGATGTGAGTCTTTCTTTCCGTTGTGACTTTACAGTTTTGTAAATACTTGCATTATTATTTACTCATGAGTTCGAGGACGAACTCTTGCCTAAGAGGGGGAGAAATGTAAGGCTCGAGAATTATCGGTATCATTGATGTTGGAATTGTAGAGATAAGAATGCATGAATTATGGAATTTTGAGCAGCAGGGCCGAAGCCACACCGCCCCCGCGGTGCTAAGACTACCGCACTCGCGGTGTAGGTGACAGAAAGTTGGGAGATTTTGCGAAGCAACACCTCACCCGCGGTGATGCAAGAGCCGCACCCGCGGTGATGCAAGCGCCGCACCCGCGGTGAGTGAAATTCAGAAAATGGCATGGCTGCCGAGAGCTCAGCGCACCCGCGCCCTTACACTGCCGCACCCGCGATAGTGCGTGTCACTTGGAAAACATAACACTCGTCCCTTTGCATGAAATATTTGATATGTGTCTTCATTCCTCCTTCATTCAGATTCAAGAACCGAGAGAGCTTAGAGGGAGGAGCTTTCATTCTTTTGATCTTTAACTTGAGAGTTTGAATGATTTAGCCATCCGATTTATATTCCGATTAAGATTTGTGATCCTTGCATCGTTGGCTACGAAAGGATGTAAGTATTGTTCATTTCCAGCATGTTTTGATATTTATGTGTTGAGGAAATTCAGATTTGAGTTCGAATATGTAGTCTTGAGATATAGAGCATCGTATATTCGTTGTCAGATTGAGTTTCGGACACAGTATGCTATTGTTTCGATTTTTCAGCATGTATTGTGTTGAGCATATGCAGATTTCAGCATGTATATTGATGTTAGATGAGATTACGAGTTGATTGTGATTGAGTATGATATTATTGAGCTGAGCGGTATCGAAGAATTACGCCATTACGCCGTCGAATTATGTTGAAACCGATATCAGTCTTGTATATTGAATTGGTTGAGATGTATATTGATAGAGTACACATTGATTATGCCATTTCAGATTTATATTGGCTACTTGGTATTGGAGACTTCGACTACGACACAGACAGTGCGACGAAAGGTATAATTCATGTGGTCACGGGATTGCACAACTCGATTCAGATTTGATACGAGTTTCCCTAAATCACATACTAGATTGTTATTACATTTCATTATGTAATGTCTTGTTTATTGATTTATATTCAAGTCCTGAGATAGGAGATATTGGCAGACTTGCCAAAACTAGACGTTTCGGTGTATCGACGCATAGGAGCAGATTTGCTATATGTGCAGACCCTCGATACAAAGTTGACCGAAGTCTAGGAATAAGACGTACCGTTGCCCCGAGTGGTTGGGTAGGTGACAGACCGTCTTATCCATGCGGGATCCCTAGATTAGAAATGAGTCGAGTCAAGATTTAAATGTGAATACAGATTTGTATTCTTCTACATGTTTAGATTTACATTCATGTTATTTGATAGATGCTATGCTTGTGTACATGATTTATGACATTGTACGCATTCATGTTTTATACTGGGATATGTTCTCACCGGAGTTATCCGGCTGTTGTCGTGTCTGTATGTGTGCATGGCAACAGGTGGGGCAGGATCTGGGTCTCGAGCTAGATGAGAGATTGACGATATCGTGGAGATCACGGGCGTTGCAGATTTCTAGTGTTTTCCTTTTGACTTGTACTACTTATGTTGTAGTTGGGATTTGAACACTAGCGTATAATTTTACCAAACTGACATGTATGTATATTATGTTGTTTATTTAATACCAAGACATGATATGCTTTAGTTATACATTTAAATTAATGTTAAAAGCAAAATTTTGACCCACATTTTCGAACAAAGATCCAATTAAATCCCAAAATAATTGAGTTAGAGCCCGGGTCCCCACACGAACCATCCAACACACTTATGCTTGTTGTTGAGTTTAGAAAATGCTAGCAATTTTGATTTTGATGATAACGAAGCTTGATGTGTTCCTAACATTATTACTCAAGTGTGCAGTTTCTAGATGTCAATTTGGAACATTTGAGAAGCTAGAACTCGAATTTAGTCAAGCTAGAAATATGACGAACTGAAGTATCTCGGTGATAGCTCGTAGATCATTGATCGAAATGATCAGAAACTATAACGGTTGAACAAACTAGTAAAAAACAAGTAATATGTATACTAACTCGACTGTGGGGACCCGGACGCTAATCATGTTCTTAATCAGTTTTTGGGACTCATTAATTAATTATAAAACAGGGTCTAAATTTTTTTTCAAATACAAAGCAGAAACGTAATGTAATTTACTCAAACTACATATTAAACATGAACATACAAATCTTGCGTTATCTACAAGAATCCAACTAGGTTCAACTACATATCAGTGCTGAATCCTATGTTGCTCCGAAGCCCGGATCTCCACGCTATCTAATCTTCTCTCATCCTCTTCTTGACCCTGATCCAGCCCCACCTGTTGTCATGCACACATACAAAACAAGACAACAGCCGGATAACTCCGGTGAGATATAAATATCCCAGTATAAACAATGTAAACATGCAGTCATATAAAAGCATATACGAAAGCATATAAGAATTATTCATAACATGTCTCAAATCAGAAACATAAATCCATATCAAACATTCAATAATCATGAATGGCATAAACAATGTAAATCAACATGTCATATCAGACTCAACTCAACCGACGCGTCGTCTCAGACTCGACTCCACTGACGCGTCGTCTCAAACTCGACTCAACTCTATCCTAGGGATCCCGATGTCTGAAGATAGGCATTATATCGAATCTCAGTCGATAGGAATGAATCAATCCCTAAACGGCATCGATATAATTCATATATCAGTGTCTGGGCGAATCAGCCGCAGAATTGACGACTCAGTCAATAACCCGACGAATCAGCCGGTAATTAGGCGAATCAGCCCATAATCAGACAACTCAGCCTGTAATTAAGCGAATCAGCTTATGTTTAGACGAATCAGTCAATCACCAGACGAATCAGCCGGTGACTAGGCGAATCAGCCTATAATAATACGAATCAGTCAATAACCCGACGAATCAGCCGGTGACTAGGCGAATCAGCCTATGACTCAACGACTCAGTAATCAAAACATACAGTCAGTATCTAAGCAACTCAATTAATGACTAGCGAATCAGCAGTCATTACATGCAGTGGCTATAAATCAATAGACTACAATCATAAATCTCATCCATTGCAATTATCAATGCAATAAATGAAAGTATGTGATTTAGGGAGACTCGAGTCAAACCTCACTCGAGTTGTGCAATCCCAACTCAACATTAATTTATATCTTTATTTCTGATACTCTGACTCTGTCGAAGTCTCGAACTCAAAACCTGTCAATATCGATCTGACAAGAACAATATCGAGGAGTATAATATCAATACACCACTCGAATCAAATCTGTTCTGATCAATACTTAACCTAATTCAATATCGATGGCATAACGGTATAATATCAATATACCCAACAATACCATTTCAATCAGATATTAATTCTAATATCTCATACTCAATAACAACTCAATTCTGATATCAACTCGAGTCCAAAACTACTCCGAAAATCATAACAATTCCATAATCAGCCAGTTTCTTAATCTGACTTCGATTCTATGATGTCTAATATGTCAAGAACAACATATATGAGTTCCATTCAATTCTGACAATACCATAATTTCAAAGCATGTCAAAACGTAGTAAAACTTACGTCCAGTTGTAGCCTACGTTGCTAGGAATTCGATACCGAAGTCGGATTCAAATTCAGACGGACGGATTTCTCACCAAAGGCGTAAGGATTGCTCGTGCCAAAGCTTCGACCCTTTTCCTCAATTCTGAATGAATTTCGAAGGAATTACAGCACTATATATATCAACGCATGCATGTCATGAGGTGTCACAATTTTCGCAACACACGTTGCACCGCGGGTGCGGTAAGTGTATGACCGCGGGTGCGCTCAAGCTTCGACAATCTTATCAATTCTGGAATTGCATGACCGCGGGTGCGGTACCTGTCGAGACCGCGGGAGCGGTACTGCACCGCGGGTGCGGTAATGCTAACACCGCGGGTGCGGTCACCCTTCGGTAAAACTGACAAAGTTTCTGTCCATGCACCGCGGGTGCGGTACATGCAAGAGCGCGGGTGCAGTGTTGCTTCGGCAACACACTCTGAAATTAAAAATAAATGGCCACACATTATCTTAATTCGTGTCTCAGTTGACCCTTTCGTAATCACGTTAAATTATACATCAATAATCCTTAATTAACAGTGATTAATTCTCGGGCATTACATTTCTCCCCCTCTTAGATCTGAGTTCGTCCTCGAGCTCATAAGTATTCAATTCAGATATGTCCGAAGATATGTATACAGAGTTTAAATTCAAAACTTATCTCAAGGAATCTATTCTGATATGTCAATCTCATATCAAATTCTCTTTCTACAAATAATTCTGATAAAGTCAATCTCGTAATACTGGCTATACAACATCCGTATGTACCCAACTAACAGTTCGTAACAACTCAACATCATCAGCTGTTATCGAATCTGTTTACCAATCAAGGATATATTCGATCTTCGGTCTCAATTACCAACAATCATCATCCGACGTTGGCATATTCAGTCTATCTATTCTGAGCTGTTTTCATTTTCTTCTGAATTAGCTTCATCTTTTCAGTCATATCTCTGATCATTTTAGATCCAATCTCAGGAATCTCAGAGATATCATTTCAATAAAGAGGGAATCTGTACTTCTTAACGTACAACGTGTCTAATAGTGTCATTCCCATACTCATTTAATATCTGTTGTGGTATACAACTCACCACATGGCAATAAATCCTGCCAATTAGTGTTAAATCAAACACTACAACTCTAAGCCTATGTTCTGGAATCTGGATACTCCACTCTTACTGTCCGTCAGATAGTGAATACTATTCAGTATTCAGATATAATCTAGTATCCAACTCTTACTGTACATTCGGTCAAATGTGCAAAATCAACCAAGATCACGGTCCAATATAATCAATTCTCAACACTCCGTGTAATCTAATTACTTTTCTGACAAAATCTCAGTCATATATCATATTTGTACATCTTCATGTACGAGTTAGCACTCGCAGACTGGGTCAGTATGTCATTCCTCACTCAATCAATACTCAATTTCGAAAGAAATGTAGTAACTTCATCACGATATCCCTGGAAATGTAATCCCATTTCCATTCAGGAATCGACAAGTTACATAACCAACCTCTTGGTTTATTTTCTTTCTATCTTTATTTGTCTGTAGTTCAGACATTTCAGTCCAAACTCTATCATATCTAATCTCATCTGTTTCTATCAAAACATTTCCTGCTATCAAGATGCCTACTGAATTCGGTATTGCACCTTTCTAACAATCTATGTGATTTCACATTCGAGATATCAGGCACAAACAAATCAGTTATTAACATACAATAAAGTATTACTTACCTGATATTCTGATCGATACTCTGTTCTGACTATCAATATTGAGTTCTAAACATTCTAATCAACTTTTTGATCTGCTTAATGTTTCAAAATCAGCTCTGGTTCGGACGGTACGATATAATCTCCATTGTCTACAATCTGTCTCAAACACGTATTCAGAATGACATCAATATTCAATCAGATTCAAAACATGCTAAACTCATAAACCGCAACTGTCTGACACTGATGTCAACCCCAGCTGACTTATCACGGTTTAATTCTGTGAAAATCAACGAATATATCATCTTCAGATATAAAAATCCTTGAACATAATCTGTCTCAATCAGGATTCACCATTTCAACAGTTTCTAATATCCGTTCAAAGTTAAAATCAATCTCTCTGATTGGAATCAAATCTGAGGTCTTATCAGAGAAAACATCAATAACTTTCATATCATTGGTAAATCAGCCAATGATGGACTCAACTTCAGTAAATCAACTGAATACATAAGGAGTCACTCTGCTCCTTTCTGTAATAATTGAGTCATCGCTAGTACGAATATCAAAGAAATTCTTAGTCTGGAATTCTTATCGTACAATATTCATCTCTTGATCATCTCAGGTCTGATTTTCACCATCTTCTGAAACTAATCTAGGGTAGCTATGTACTTGGTCAGCATATCAATATCAGTAATGCAGTTCCAAAATCATAGAACACCAGTACAATACCATCTACCACACAATCTAACTCGATCTCATTCTTATCCGACTGTAGTATACAAGATCTAACAGAAATCACTGGTACAAGATCTTTTCTCAAGGAAAGAAACACTACTACAGTAAATAAAGACTCAACAGATAATGCATGCATCAATGCAAATCTTTCAGAAATAAAAGTATGTGAAGCACCGGTATCCCTCAATACATATGCAGGATAATCAAACAAATCAGTTACCTGCAACATCATCATCTGGTGCTTCCTGAGCCTGCTCCTCGGTCAAAGCAAATACTCTGGCCTGCTGTCTAGGAGGCTGGCCAGCTGTCTGGCTTCCTCCTGGCATCTGCTGTGACTGAGATGGTGCTGGCTGAAATGAAGGAACGGCAGCTGATCGTCTATTCCACCGTGCCGCTGGTCAAGATGGTTCAGCTCCCTGGGATCTTTGGGAACCCCTCTGTGGACATACTCTGGCAAAATGTCCCTGTTGCTTGCAGAAGTGGTAGCTACCAAGTACTCCTTGGCATTGCTCAGTGGAATGTCTCCCACCACAATTTTCGCAGTAAACGCCGGTATAACTCTGCTGAGAACCACTAGAGCTAGAAGAACTACCGCCAGACTTCTTAAACTGCTTTCCTCTAGCCTTCAGAAAATCTTTCCTTCCACCACTACTACTGCCACTCTCGAATCGGGGAGGTGGTTGCGGTGGTCTCGACACTGGAGGAACAAATTCAGCTCCTCTCTGCCTTATCAGGCCCGCTTCAGCGCCCTTTGCTCTATTCATGGCATCAGCAAAGTTATTCGGTCGCCCTGTGTTCACCAATGTAAATATATCGGGATTCAAGCCATTGATGAATTGATCGGCAACGGCTTCGTCATTTTCGGACACATGTGGAGCAAACTTCAACAAGGTAGAGAACTTGGTCACATATTCGTCAATGTTCAGCTGACCCTGTCTCAAATTGGCAAACTCCGCTCCCTTGTCTTTTCTGTACGATATTGGGAAAAATCTCTGATAAAACTCAGTTTTAAACACATCCCAAGTAATAATCGTACCTCGTTGCTCCAAGGCCCTCTTCATTGTAATCCACCAGCTTTGTGCAACATCCAGCAACTGGTGTCCAATCAATTTAATCCGGCGCTCATCACTGTACTCCAGTGAATCAAACAGCAACTCAATACTACCTAACCAACTCTCACACTCGACTGATGTCTCAGTACCTTTCAGAGTGGGTGGTTTGAATGACTGAAACCTCTTCAGCAAGGTTTCCATGGGAGTCGGTGTTACATCCATTGGAGGATTCGATGTACTACCCTGTTCTGGAATTCGTCTAGGAGTCATATCTGAAACTCAAAAGGATTAGTAACCCAATCCAACACATCTGTTTCAATTCAATCTCTCCTCCGATCATCTTACTGCTGATCGATAATCAATTCAGATTCGTGCCAATAATACATATTACAAAATCAAATCAGATAAATCAAGTAACATGTATTATATAAAGCAGTACGACATGTTAGCATTCAAAAGCAAGAAAGAATACCTCAATCTACCCCGCTCACTAGCCTCTTCTATCTCAATCTAAAGAATCTACAGTTCTGGTACCTACGGCTCTGATACCACCTGTTGTGGGGACCCGGACGCTAATCATGTTCTTAATCAGTTTTTGGGACTAATTAATTAATTATAAAACAGGGTCTAAATTTTTTTTCAAATACAAAACGGAAACGTAATGTAATTTACTCAAACTATATATTAAAGATGAACATACAAATCTTGCGTTATCTACAAGAATCCAACTAGGTTCAACTACATATCAGTGCTGAATCCTATGTTGCTCCGAAGCCCGAATCTCCACGCTATCTAATCTTCTCTCATCCTCTTCTTGACCCTGATCCAGCCCCACCTGTTGTCATGCACACATACAAAACAAGACAACAGCCGGATAACTCCGGTGAGATATAAATATCCCAGTATAAACAATGTAAACATGCAGTCATATAAAAGCATATACGAAAGCATATAAGAATTATTCATAACATGTCTCAAATCAGAAACATAAATCTATATCAAACATTCAATAATCATGAATGGCATAAACAATGTAAATCAACATGTCATATCAGACGCAACTCAATCGACGCGTCGTCTCAGACTCGACTCCACTGACGCGTCGTCTCAAACTCGACTCAACTCTATCCTAGGGATCCCGATGTCTGAATATAGGTATTATATCGAATCTCAGTCGATAGGAATGAATCAATCCCTAAACGGCATCGATATAATTCATATATCAGTGTCTGGGCGAATCAGCCGCAGAATTGACGACTCAGTCAATAACCCGACGAATCAGCCGGTAATTAGGCGAATCAGCCCATAATCAGACAACTCAGCCTGTAATTAAGCGAATCAGCTTATGTTTAGACGAATCAGTCAATCACCAGACGAATCAGCCGGTGACTAGGCGAATCAGCCTATAATAATACGAATCAGTCAATAACCCGACGAATCAGCCGGTGACTAGGCGAATCAACCTATGACTCAACGACTCAGTAATCAAAACATACAGTTAGTATCTAAGCAACTCAATTAATGACTAGCGAATCAGCAGTCATTACATGCAGTGGCTATAAATCAATAGACTACAATCATAAATCTCATCCATTGCAATTATCAATGCAATAAATCAAAGTATGTGATTTAGGGAGACTCGAGTCAAACCTCACTCGAGTTGTGCAATCCCAACTCAACATTAATTTATACCTTTCTTTCTGATACTCTGACTCTGTCGAAGTCTCGAACTCAAAACCTGTCAATATCGATCTGACAAGAACAATATCGAGGAGTATAATATCAATACACCACTCGAATCAAATCTGTTCTGCTCAATACTTAACCTAATTCAATATCGATGGCATAACGGTATAATATCAATATACCCAACAATACCATTTCAATCAGATATTAATTCTAATATCTCATACTCAATAACAACTCAATTCTGATATCAACTCGAGTCCAAAACTACTCCGAAAATCATAACAATTCCATAATCAGCCCGTTTCTTAATCTGACTTCGATTCTATGATGTCTAATATGTCAAGAACAACATATATGAGTTCCATTCAATTCTGACAATACCATAATTTCAAAGCATGTCAAAACATAGTAAAACTTACGTCCAGTTGTAGCCTACGTTGCTAGGAACTCGATACCGAAGTCGGATTCAAATTCAGACGGACGGATTTCTCACCAAAGGCGTAAGGATTGCTCGTGCCAAAGCTTCGACCCTTTTCCTCAATTCTGAATGAATTTCGAAGGAATTACAGCACTATATATATCAACGCATGCATGTCATGAGGTGTGTTGCACCGCGGGTGCGGTAAGTGTATGACCGCGGGTGCGCTCAAGCTTCGACAATCTTATCAATTCTGGAATTGCATGACCGCGGGTGCGGTACCTGTCGAGACCGCGGGAGCGGTACTGCACCGCGGGTGCGGTAATGCTAACACCGCGGGTGCGGTCACCCTTTGGTAAAACTGACCAAGTTTCTGTCCATGCACCGCGGGTGCGGTACATGCAAGAGCGCGGGTGCAGTGTTGCTTCGGCAACACACTCTGAAATTCAAAATAAATGGCCACACATTATCTTAATTCGTGTCTCAGTTGACCCTTTCGTAATCACGTTAAATTATACATCAATAATCCTTAATTAACAGTGATTAATTCTCGGGCATTACATCGACAATGGATTTTATCTAGGAAAATTGGTTAACACAAGATCAAGCTTGATGATGTACTGAGCTGGATTCAGCTTGACATGACCAATTTTGGTATTTTGGTATTAGTTGAGTCTGCCTTAAATATGTTGTACATGTGTCATCTTGGGAAGTTATCTATGCTAATTGGATACTGTAAGATCGAGCTAGATGACACAGCTACAACAACCTGCTATACATGAGTAGTTCTGGTATTTTGATCATATCTCTTAGCTCAATTATCGAAATTTCATGATTCATTATGCGTTATGAATTCTACAGAATGATCTACAAATCATATTCCATACGTTTATGCTTAGATCGAAACTTAAGATGATGAAAAACAGTGATGAAATTGTTGTCTCTGCACTGAATGAAGAACAAGTTATAGCTTCTATAGAGTCTGATATTTCAAGAATTTCTTTCATACAAACTCGAAATTGAGTGCTTTTTTATTATATGAAAATCTAATAAAAAGTGCTACAACTTTCATGATATCACTTTGTCCAAAAATCGAAGAATCAAGAGATTACACCAACTAGGCTTGGTCCAAACAGATATCTCCAACCGCAACTAGACTTGGACCAGCTCAAGTCAATAGTAAAAACATTCTGATATCAAAAAGTGACCAGCAACTCGAATATGACCGTAATTTTAGGTTTTGATACAAATTTGACCAGGCATTACGTGCGAATAATTGGAAGGAATTTCAAGATGCTTTGTGTGATAGAAGCTTAACTGTGATTGAAGATGAAATGTCAATAATATTCAAGCGATTAAAGAAATTTAAGGGAATAATTAGTGGTATGTATCGAGCACGAAGGTGATCGCCCAGAAGAAGAGTTGCGAGCATCAGGAAAATCCAGGTGCACACAAGGCTGGCCAAAACCCATCCAAAAATAATACTATGTGCACCAGCACGATTTCAACGTGCACATGTGCGCTGCGACGTGAACTTTAAGAAGGAAACCATAACTTGCGAGATTTACGTTAATTATTGACTTTCTTATAAGTAAAAAGTTGCAAGCATTATTAAAACATATTATTGAGTTTTTATCACATATTTGAGAATATTTTCTCCCCAAAAATATTTGCCTTTGTTTATACGTAACGTACCTATACTTTTAACTACTTTAAAATTTGCGGAAAAATTAATTTTTTTAATTATATAGAAACCTTCAAAATATTTGCCATGACAATATCTCAATTAAAGTTTGCTAAAAACACTTGATAAAATATCAAAAACATTAACATGAAATCAGAATATTTGAAACATTGCATAATCTCTTAAAAACATGGGCGGTCCTTGGGTTTAGCCTTCTACTCAGTCCAAGCCGGCTCATTGGTCCCGCCCCTTGTCTCCTCAAATTCATCCTCACATGCATCGACAAGTCTTGCGAGTCTAAAGACTCAACATGTATAAACTGGAAATAACAAGTAATATGTAATACAACCACATGCATCTTTAAAATAGAGTGTACATAATTGAAACTTGAACGTAATATCATTAACATACTTGAAACATTAACTTAGTAGCATATACATAGATGTGCCATCATCATAAAACTTTTCTTTAACATACTTCCATCATACATACTTGAGCATACATAACATCATTTTGCGTAGAGATATGTTTCAAAGCAAGTGACCCATACATAAATGCGCCTGATAAGAATAAACCACAGTACTAGGCTGACAGGGAAAATCCACTGCCACAGTACATGAGATCCCCGGTCATACATCACCGGGTTGATTGGTCCCTTGTCATACTTTACAGCTTTTTAATCCTGATCTAAACCCGATCATACTTTAACGGAGTGGAGAGGTCCTCGGCCACGTTCACGGACTTCCAAACTCGTTCATAATTTGGTCACAAGACATTTAATATGCCTCAAAAACATAAAAAATATTTTCTTTTGCACGTCGAACATACTTACTTGGCGTTGAGGGATTCGTTGGATCTCGCTTGGGGCCACTGCTGCACATACTAACATGAATTCAAACCCTTATCATGCATAACTTAGACGTATATTCATTCTCACACACAAAAGTGAAAAATGGTCTAAATCTCTCGGGACCAGACCTCGTTTAATCATCGTACTAAATCATAACATCAAACCCCAAAACAGAACCCAAAAAAATTTAATTTTTTTAAAAATGGACATGAACCCCGTGTAAGGGTCCGTGAAAGGGTCTGTATAGGTGCTGGAAATTAACATTTTTAAGGAAAAAGTGCACGGACCTCGTGCCAGGGTCCGGCTACGGGTCGTGTAGGTGCTGGAAACGCGAACTAAAAAAATTTCCCTACACTTTTGGTTTATTCCTCCTAACTGCATCATACAGACCGTGAACCAATGCCTCAAGACCCATCATAGGTTGCTTTGGCACTTATTCAAACTCAAAAAAAATGCCCAAAACAACTACGCATCACAAACAACTGCAACCCAATCCGTGAACACGACATTTGACGCCAAAACAATTCCTACGACTTCTAATTCAACCAAGTGTGTAACGATACAAAACGAAACACCGACAATCATCCCAACATCATTCTAAATATACCTAAATGCAGCAGCGATCACCTGTCGATCCCCAATGAAGCCTGCAACAATAAAACTTCAAGAACACATCAAGAACGCATTTTCAGAAAAAACGCAATTTGAGCAGTCCCAAGTAAACGATCATAACTCACTCATTTCTTATCCAAATATATTTAGTTTAATGTCAAATCGAAGGTATCAAAAGGTTATACGTTTTGTATGTCAAAAGTGTTTCCAGAAAATCTATTGAAAAGTCGCAGTATTTAAAATGACAGCGAATTTTGAGTTTTCAGATCTAAAATCGTTTCAAAATAGTTCCAACAAATTTCTGCTCAAAATTTGCACAACGTATATGAAGTTTTACGCATAATAAATATAAGAACATACAATATAACAAGATCGATGCAGAAACGAAATATTATACATGCCTTTTGATATTAAAGTTTACCGAACCGATGGAAAGAAGCGAGGGTTGATCCGGGACGATCGTGGACCGATTTTCTTGAAGAAAAGTGACGGAAACTTGCTGGAAATTACAGAGGGAAGGGGGCGGCTGCTCTTGCTTAAGAACCCTAAGTTTTCTCTTCAAAAAGATGAAATGAAAATGGGAGGAAATATGTGTGTGTGCAAATCGTATATGTGGTATGTGAAAATGCGTCGGTGTGTGAGTTTGAGTGGTAACGTATGTGTGTGTGTTATTATAACGGCCCGAAAATTCGTGTTTGAAAATTTGCGGAAAATTTAAAATTTTCTTTTTAAATAATTAAAATGTCTCAATCATAAGTTAAACTGATAAAAATGTTTGATATTCAAAATAGCAGCGGAAAAAATCTAATGTTTGCAAAATAATGACTTAAAAATTATTCAGCAACATAAAACTTGGTGTGAATGAAAAATAATAAATGCTGAACTGAGGTCCTCGGGTCCTACTACTGCCGACTCGAGCCTGCTCACTGGTCCCCGCCCTCGGTCCCGACATCATCAGCACCTACAACAATCAAGTCTAGTGACTCTAAAGACTCAACATGCATATATCGTAAATAACAAGTAAATAAATAAATAATAAGCTTGCATGCAAGTGAAAATATCATGTCATGAGGCATATCGTAAAAATGTCGTGTCATGATTAATTATAATACGTGCATAACTGAACTGAAAATCATAGTGAAAATGTTTGCTCCTTGGAGCCCTGTACTGAAATAGCCTGTAATAATTTTCTGGTGAGATTATGGTCTACGCATGTGTTCCCTGAACTGAACTGACCGGTAACTGGCGACCGGGCCTGTAACTGGCGACAGGACTTAGTAATGTACGTCTGATCAGACCACTGCCACAGTAATGGGTGAAATAACTGAACTGACCGGTAACTGGCGACCGGGCCTGTAACTGGCGACGGGACTTAGTAATGCTCTCATAACCGGTAACTGGCGACCGGACCGGTAACTGGCGACCAGATTTAATCATGATAGTAAAGTGACCACAAGCAATATCGCATAAATCTCAAAATGAATATTTTATATTTTTATGCACGTAATATAATTAACCAACATAATTAAATATGAATAATTTCGATCTTCTTGCATAAAAATCATGTACTTGCGATATTTAAAAATATTTATATGGCTTGATTGAAGAGTGAAAGAAGATATAAACATGCCTTGGTTTGTTTTGACAGAAAACAAACGAAATAACGACGCGGCGCGGCGGAGACGGAGTGCTCTTCACTTTCTTACTTTTTCTCTCTTAATTCTTTTAAACCAAGCATGCACCATAATTATTATAATAGCATAAAAATCGTAAACGTGATGCATGAACATTTAAAAATATCATGATTTGTGCTCAGGGCGCTGCCAGGACTTAAATTTCACCCCGGGTGCAAAATGACCATTTTGCCCCAGGAAACCCAAATATTATCGTTTTAACCCTGGACCCTCTAAAATTGACCCGAAGCTTACCAAACTCCTTAAAATATCCAAAAAATTTTTAAAAGTATTCCTAGACGTAAACTCGAGCCCGTATCATAACTTATCTAATTCGTTTTAAAAACTTGGATCGAGGTTCCGGTTTTAACCCGAATCGAACCAAAACTCAATCAAATTATTCCCAACTTTTTACCATATCTTAAAAACATCTAAAAGGTCCTAAAAACCTCAAAACCAGACCTCTAAAACCCTCGGCCATAGCCTGTACGCTTCTGAAAAAAAATCCAACAAATCAATCACTTGAAAATCCTAGCCGCCTCTCTCTCTTAATATCGTTTCTAGCCTTTAGTCCATGGGACCAGCCACTACCCAACCTCACCTAGACCACGTTGGGACCCTATTAGACTCATAAAGCTCACGGCCACAACCCCAAGCAACCCAAACCACCCCCATGATTGCTAGATACAACCGAAGCACGCCAACGACCCAACCGAGCAACACTTCAACCTACTCCTTCGCTCATCTCTCGAACCAAGACCAGTAGCTCGTGGCCCTCTCCCAGCACTATCACGGACCCAAGAAGGTCAGCTCCTGGACCAAGATCGAACCATTCATGGCTGCCCATGAAATCACTAGACTTAGCCTTTACTCACGTACATGAGTTGCAACCAAAACAGTGAGATTTCATGCAAAAACCGAAAAAGATAGCCATGAATATGCAAGATCTGAGCAATTTAAAAACATCACACATATCACAGCACATATATGACGTAAATGATGCGAGAATGGAGATACATAGCGTGCCTTAGATGTTTGAAGAGCAAGAACGATACGAGGGAGACTCGGGAGAATTTTTGCTTTTCAAGAAGAAGCCAAGGCCGAAGTTTTCTTGAGTTTTCTGCTGTGAAAAACCGATGAGAATTGTATGGTTGGAGAGGGGTGTCGGCTGTTATGGGTAGGGTAGGTTTAGGTTAATGAAGATTATGTATTATTTAAATGGTTAATAATTGACTAAAGGTCCCTAAATATTTAATTAAAGGTTTAAAAAGATATTTAAGCCCAATAAGCTTAAAAGTAGGCCCATTGAATCCAAACACACTCTCGAAAAATATTTCGTGTTGGAAAGTTTTTGAAAATATTAGCCGAACCCTCAAAAAGTTCCCTAATTCGATAAAAAGTTCCCTGATTCGATAAAATTTGCGTACCGTAAAAAAATAAAGTCTTGCGATTAAAAATACCCAATAAAAATCCATTTCTGAGAAATACCCTTAAAAATACCTTAACTTAATTTATAAAAATAAATCGTATAATAAAAAAATTTTCCTGAAAATTCTCCGATCCTCGTTTGAACGTCAAATGCATCTAGAAATTCTAATGCATGAATTTCATTAATTAAATTCTATCATGCATGAATTATGACTAAAATGCATAAAAATACTTAAACACAAATTAATAAAATAAACATGCATTTAATGCTTAAAAAGAATTTAATAAAATATCAAAGAAGTTTAATAACTTGCATGCATGCCAACTTTTTAAAATATAATTACTAACATGCTAAATTACCCCTTCTTAAATAAGTTTTTATTAACTTATCTCAATACTCCATCTCCAGTCCGGCCTCACTTATTTAACTGAAAAGATAACAATTAAACTATTGCGTAAAATAAATAAATTTAAAGAAAAAAATTTAAATACTCATGCAATAAAAATCATTTTAATTTAAATACTAAAATTATGCATGACTTATATGTAGTCTGATTTACGGGTTCTACAGTTATAATTAGGAGTATTTAAATTGCTTAATGATAATTTAATTGTTAGTTAAAAGTTAATCCCTCTACTTTTACAAAGTCCCCTAATTAACAAAATAAAATGCACAATTACTAAATTTAAAAATTTAAAATTTTAAAATCACCTAATGAATTAATTAGGCTTTTAAAATGCTAAAAATTAAATAAATCGTTTAAAAAGTACCAATCTTAACTTAAAATGAAATACCGCATGAAAATTGCCAAAAATCATCGCCGGTCTTTTCCTCGATCCCGGATTGAATAATCGCCTGAAACATGAAACTCGAGAAAAATTTTAACGTGCATCACATAAACATATATAATTTAAAATAATTAAATTTCATACATAAGCATCGCTAAATGTCATTTTAAACTTAAATAATGATTTAACAATTAAATAAATGGATTGGTTTTACGTGTACTGAATTTGGGCGATACATTATATCTTTGTGTTTTCTTAAAAATCAAATTTATCAAAGTTTAATACTTTGTGGGGTTTGTTCATTATTCTTCATGCGGATTGTTGAATACGAGTTCTTTGAAAGTTTACTTGAGATCAATTGTTTCTTTGTCTTATTTGTTACTAAACTATGTCGTTTATTTTTTACAAAACCCCGGTCTTTATCTTTGAAAAAAGTAGCATGTTATTCACCCTTAAACGACTTGATTTAGCATCAAATAATACAAAGAAACAATTGATATCATGGGACCTTCAAAGAACTCGTCTTTGACAATCCACATAAAGAACAATTGATATACGCCAAAAAATATTAAACTTTGATAAGTTTGATTTTTTATAAAACACAATGGTATAAACAAGACAACTTTTTTGAGATAAAAAATTCTAAAATATGTAAAAAAAAAAAAACTCAATAATATGTTCTAATAATGTTTACAAATTATATAAACACAATAATTCATGTAAATCTTGAAATCGAGCTAGTGCGTGCATGGTTATAATTGGACGGGGTTCTGCATGCCTCGTGCATGTGGGTGTTCCGGTCTCACACGCTGGTGCATGCCATCTACTGTTCCACCATATCAATTGTACTCGAATGATTGGTTGCTTGATATGATACTGCTAAGTGCTCCCTTGAACTTCTTTAATCACTTGAATATACTTGATGCTTCATTATTTATCACCATCAAGCTTGTGTATTCGAGACAATAAAGCCTCTTTAAAGTTCTTTCAAATATTGGCACGTAATGACCGATCAAATTCATATCATACTCCCTTTCTTCAAAAAGATTTGTTCTCAAGTATTTTCTATCTATACAAAACAAAGAAATTTAATAAAATGTTAATAACAGAAACAATTATATTATCAACATGTTTACCTCTTAACTCTAACCTGTAGGCGACATCATCCACGTGCTCCACCAACCCTAGAAACCCCAACTCCATGGTTGCCTTCGTCTTAAATTCATCAATTACACCAAATGATAAATAATAAATGACACCAAATGATAATATTAAAACCTCATTAAGATTCATGGAAATCAAATTTCTCCCCTTCGTAGACCTATTTAAGAACACAACAAATTTCATGCTAGTGTACGACCCTTGTTCACTAGAAATAACAAGTAATTCATACACGATATAAAATTCTAGCCTAACTGTCATTTTCCTATGTGCACTACATATTTCACAACCTCACTTAACATATATTTTCACATGTAACCAACACATATAATCATGCAAAACATTGATGATCAAACCACAACTTTGTGCCTCAATATTCATGCATTGGATGCAGAATGAAAAATTTCTTATTTTTAAAGAAATATTCATCATGAACGTAGAAATTCTCATATTCGACCATGTATTTTTCACAACTCTCACCAAACAAATAGCATTCATGCAGATAGGACATGTGACATGTACTATCAATGCAATCTTTTAACATATCACAATAATTCAAACTTTTATCGTCACTAAATCTCACCAATTTTTAAGCTCATATCCAACCATGCACTCACAACTCTCACCAAACAAACAACAATCATGCAAATAGGACATACTATATGTACTATCAATGCAATCCTTTGACATAACACAAGAATTCAAACTTTCATCATCACTAAATCTCACCAATTTTACAACTTGTGAGAAATAAAAAATCACAATATGTACATGCAATTTTTCACTACTCTCAAATCCATAAAAATCGCAGACAAAAGCTAAAATTAAATTATGTCTCTTAGCTACTACATTTACAACTCTTCCTCTAAAATCTTGAAAACAAAACTTCACAGAATTAAGATTCATGGAAATCAAATTTCTCCCCTTCGTAGACCTATTTAAGAACACAACAAATTTCATGCTAGTGTACGACCCTTGCTCACTAGAAATAACAAGTAGTTCATACACAATATAAGATTCTAGCCTAACTGTCATTTTCCTATGTGCACTACATATTTCACAATCTCACTCAACATATATTTTCACATGTAACCAACACATATAATCATGCAAAACATTGATGATCAAACCACACATTTGTGCCTCAATATTCATGCACTGGATATAGAATGAAAAATTTCTTATTTTTAAAGAAATATTCATCATGAACGTAGAAATTCTCATATTCAACCATGTATTTTCCACAACTCTCACCAAACAAATAGCATTCATGCAGATAGGACATGTGACATGTACTATCAATGCAATCTTTTAACATATCACAATAATTCAAACTTTTATCGTCACTAAATCTCACCAATTTTTAAGGTCATATCCAACCATGCACTCACAACTCTCACCAAACAAACAACAATTATGCAAATAGGAGATACTATATGTACTATCAATGCAATCCTTTGACATAACACAAGAATTCAAACTTTCATCATCACTAAATCTCACCAATTTTACAACTTGTGAGAAATAAAAAAATCACAATATGTACATGCAATTTTTCACTACTCTCAAATCCATAAAAATCGGAGACAAAAGCTAAAATTAAATTATGTCTCTTAGCTACTACATTTACAACTCTTCCTCCAAAATCTTGAAAAAAAAATTTCACAGAATTTAAAGTAAGGAAGCAAGATATACCTCTCAGTCATTGCGTGAGAAACTATTCTTACCTTATTGTGTTTGCTCTCATATTCATGTTGATCAACTCATGGTATTCCTGCATCACCGACACTCATTTGTCTCCTCATCATGACATTTCCAAAATCCTTCAAAGAAGAGAGATCAATTGTGGGGACCCGGACGCTAATCAAGTTCTTAATCGTCATTGGGACTAATTAATCAATTATAAAAAGGGTCTAAATTTTTTTTTTTAAAATGCGGAACGTAGTGACAACAATCTAATATACAACTCAGTATATAATAAAGTACAAGTCATGTACCGTCTACAATCAGTGCAAACTAAGGTTCAACAACTACTATCAAGTGTTCACACCCTATATACAATCCAAGTCCGGAGCCTCCACTCTAATCACGATCTCTCCTCATCTCCTGGACCCTGAACCTGTCCCACCTGTTGTCAAGTACACATACAGACAAGACAACAGCCGGATAACTCCGGTGAGAATAAATCCCAGTATAAATCAACGAACATGCAGTCATATAATCAATATAATGCATGAAACATGTGACAATAATACAAATCAAAATCAGAAATGTAAACAATATCGATCTGTCGACAATACTCTAGACTCCACGATTTAGACTAGACTCAATCCTAGCCTAGGGATCCCGGTGTCCAGATGTGGCATTCCTATATCGACAAACAGTAATAGAAAGACTCCAGTTCTATCCAAGTCGATATAACCAACATCCAGTGTCCAGACGCATCCGTCATAGACTATGGTCTATCGCCATATCTTGTGACATCGTACAATGTACCCGTGGTTACCTGCCACTATCAGGTACTTCTGTCACAAGATTACTCGTCTAATGCATGCTCCTATGACTCCATAGAACAAGCATTTAAATCAAATCATTAAATACAATGATAAACAAATAATAAGTATGTGATTTAGGGAAACTCAAGTACATCCTACTTGAGTCGATGTCCCAATACACATTGACTTATACCTTTCGTTGCAGTTTCGGTCTGGAATCCAAACTCTGTCAATCACTCAATCTGACAATGGTAATACCAATAATCTCATATCAATATACCTTTCAAATCACTAATAATCTGATTAATCTGGATTTAATTCACAATCAACAGCATAACGGTACAATCTCAGTATCCCCGTTAATACCAAATCAACAGACATCAATTACCAATCATAACTCATATCCATTACAGTCAGTAATTCAATCACAATTCAAATCTGTCTGGTATAAATCAATATACCCCAGAAAATTCATAATAATTCCATAATCAGTCCGTTTCTTAATCTGACTTCGATTCTATGATGTCTAACATATCAAGAACATCATATATGAATCCTATTCAATTCTGACAATAGCATAATTTCAAGACATGTCAAAACGTAGTAAAACTTACGTCCAGTTGTAGCCTACGTTGCTAGGAACTCGGTACCGAAGTTGGATTCAAAATCAGACGGACGGATCGTTCATAAAAGGCGTAAGGATTTTCACGATGCTTCTTCAAAGCTTTTCTCGACTTCCTCCTTCAGAATCTGAGGAAATTATGAAGGAGCTTTATATATATATATTGCATGTAATTCGTACGTGGCTTCTCCAGAATTTCGCTCATTTCAGCCGGCGCTCGGGCGGTAAGAAAGTACCGCTCGAGCGCGGCACTCTCTGTCCAAGAGTTTCGAATTGACCCATTGGCGCTCGGGCGGTCGAGAATTACCGCTCGGGCGCGTGCTTGACGCTCGGGCGGTTAAAACTTACCGCCCGGGCGCGAGGTGTTCTGCCCCCCGATTACTCTTTGGCGCTCGGGCGGTCAAAAACTACCGCCCGGGCGCCACAACTTCTGTCCAAGATGTGTTGTTATTGAAATGACCGCTCGGGCGCCACTTGTTCTGTCCAACAATTCGCACCCTTCACATAACATCTTATTTCGTGTCCCGATTAATCCTTTCATAATCATATCAAATTATATATCAATAATTATAGATTACTAGGATTAAATTTCCGGGCATTACATTTCTCCCCCCCTAAGATACGATTTCGTCCTCGAAATCACAGGCATTTCATTCGTATCCACAAGGAGTATATATACAAAAACTGTATAAGAAAATTTACATCAGTGAAATAATGTTGGGAATTCCTGTCTCATATCAGATTCAGTCTCCCAAGTAGCTTCTTCAACGCCATGACGAGTCCATTGAACTTTCACCAACGGAATCATCTTTGTTCTGAGCTGTTTTTCTTTACGATCGATAATCCGGATCGGCTTTTCGACATAACTCAATGTCTCATCCAGCTCAGTCTCGTCTGGTTGAATAACTTGTGAATCATCAGGGAGATATTTCCGCAGCATCGATACATGAAAAACATCATGTATTCCAGATAAAGAAGGCGGCAATGCTAGTCGATAGGCACGATCTCCTATCTTCTCGAGAATCTCATAAGGACCGACGTATCGTGGAGACAACTTCCCTTTCTTTCCAAATCGGACAACACCCCTGGAAGGTGAAATCTTCAGGAACACTCGATCTCCAGCCTCAAATACCAACGGTCTACGTCGAAGGTTGGAATATTTGGCTTGTCTGTCCTGGGCTGCCTTCATTTTCTTCTGAATCAATTTCACTTTTTCAGTCATATCTCTGATCATATCAGGTCCAGTCTCAGGAACTTCAGAGATATCATCCAAATAAAGAGGCGATCGACACTTCTTTCCGTACAACGCTTCAAATGGTGCCATTTCAATACTCGTCTGATAGCTATTGTTGTACGAAAATTCACAAAGAGGTAATGCCTCCTGCCATCCAGTGCTAAAGTCGAGCACTACCGCTCTCAGCATATCTTCCAAGGTTTGAATTGTTCGTTCTGACTGTCCATCAGTCTGTGGATGATATGCGGTACTAAGATGCAATTTCGTACCGAGAGCTTGCTGCAGACTCTGCCAGAAATGCGAGGTAAACCGAGGATCACGGTCGGAAACAATCGACTTCGGCACTCCGTGCAATCTCACCACTTCCTTAACATAGATATCGGTCATCTGATCATATCTATATGTCATCTTGTATGGAATAAAACATGCGGATTTGGTCAATCGATCAATCACGACCCAAATCGCATCATAACCTCGGGAGGATCTCGGTAATTGTGTCACAAAATCTATGGAAATGTGATCCCATTTCCATTCAGGAATAGACAAACTCTGTAACAATCCTCCTGGTTTCTTCCTCTCAGCTTTCACCTGTTGGCAATTCAGACACTTGGATACAAATGTAGCAATATCAGCTTTCATTTTCTTCCACCAATACTGTGTCTTTAAATCATTATACATTTTCCTGCCACCAGGATGAATGCTAAATCGGCTGCTGTGTGCCTCTGTCAGTATCTGCTGTCTCAAATTCGAAACATTCGGCACCACCAGACGATTATTCACATACAAAATACCATTTTGAATCTGATATTCCGATCGATGTCCAGCTCTAATCATAGCAATCGATTTCTGTATATTCTGATCATCTTTTTGAGCCGCTTTAATTTTCACAATCAGCTCTGGTTCCGCTTGAATAGTATATAATCTCATCGGTCTCTTATCTGTCTCAAATACAAATCCAGACAAACAGCATTCCTCAATCAAATTCGAGACTCCTATAGTCGATAAGGATAGAGAACATACCTTTCGACTTAGTGCATCTGCTGCTGCATTGGACTTCCCTGGATAGTATTTAATCTCACAATCAAAGTCTTTCACTAAATCCAGCCATCTTCGCTGTCTCATATTCAACTCTGATCGCAAAAACAGATATTTCAAGCTTTTATGATCAGAATAGATTTCAAATTTCTCACCGTAGAGGTAATGTCGCCATATTTTCAACGCAAAGACTATGGCTGCCAATTCAAGATCATGAATTGGATATCAAGATTCATGGGGTTTCAGTTGTCTTGAGGCATAAGCGATCACATGCCCTCGCTGCATCAAAACACAACCCAATCCTCGGTGAGATGCATCACAATAAACAACAAAATCACCAGTACCTGACGGGATAGTCAACACCGGTGCACTGGTTAATCTCTTTTTCAACTCGAGGAAACTGGTCTCACATTCCTCAGACCAAACAAATGGAGCATTTTTCTGAGTCAACTGTGTAATCGGTTTGGCAATGCTCGAGAAATCTTTAATAAATCGGCGATAATATCCTGCCAAACCCATAAAGCTGTGAATCTCTGGTACAGATGTCGGTCTTTGCCAAGAAATCACTGCCTCGACCTTGCTGGGATCAACAGATATCCCGTCTCCTGATATGATATGTCCCAGAAATATTACCTGTTTCAACCAGAACTCGCATTTCGACAGTTTAGCATACAGTTTCTCCGTCCTCAAAGTTCGCAACACAATCCTCAGATGATTAGCATGCTCAATCATATTCTTTGAATAAATCAATATATCATCAATGAATATGATAACAAAATCATCCAAATATTTCTGGAATACGCGGTTCATCAATCCCATAAATACTGCTGGTGCATTCGTCAAACCAAATGGCATGACAATAAATTCATAGTGTCCATACCCGGTTCTGAATGCAGTCTTAGAGATATCAGAGTCCCTGACTCTCAATTGATGGTATCCAGAACTCAAGTCGATCTTGGAATACACCGAAGAACCCTGCAACTGATCAAACAAATCATCAATACGGGGCAATGGATGTTTATTCTTTACCGTTGCCTTGTTCAGTTGCTGGTAATCTATACAAAGTCTCATCGACCCGTCTTTCTTTCTTACGAACAGTACTGGAGCACCCCAAGGAGAAACACTGGGTCGGATGTATCCCTTGGCCAGTAAATCCTCCAACTGTTCTTTCAATTCTTTTAATTCGATCGGTGCCATCCTGTAAGGAGCCCTCGAGATCGGAACAGTTCCTGGCATCAACTCAATGCTGAAGTCTATTTCTCGAATCGGAGGTAATCCAGGAATCTCATCCGGAAAGACATCAGCAAACTCACACACCACCGGCAAATCAGTCAATGATGGGCTCGATTTCAGTAAATCAATTGAATATACCAGGAATCCATCCGCTCCCTTCTGCAATAGTCGAGTCATATTTATTGCAGATATCAAAGGAATTCTAGCTCGAGAACCCTTACCGTAAAATTTCCACTCCTCAGCCATCTCAGGTCTGAATCTCACTATCTTGTGGAAACAATCGACTGTGTCCATGTACTTGGTCAATGTATCAATACCGATAATACAATCAAAGTCAGATATCCCAAGCACAATACAGTCCAACTCCATCTTATGCCCATCGTACTGCAGTATACAAGGTTTCACAGATTTTACGGATATCAAACATGTTCCTAACGTGGAAGAAACAGACACTACTGCAGACAACGACTCAATTGGTAATGCACGACTCAATGCAAACCTCTCAGAAATAAATGTATGTGATGCACTAGTATCAATAAATACGTACGCAGGATAACCAGAAATGAAACAGTTACCTGCCACAACATCATCAGGTGCATCCTGTGCCTGCTCCTCAGTCAGAGCAAACACTCGGGCCTGCTGTCTCGGAGGCTGGCTCACTGTCTGGCTCCCTCCTGGCCTCTGCTGTGACTGGGTAGACGGTGCTGGCTGAAAAGAATGAACAGCAAATGGTCGTCTACCTGCCTGAGCCGCTGATCCAGATGACTCAGCCGCCTGGAATCCCTGGGCACCTCTCTGGGGACACACTCGAGCAAAGTGTCCCTGTTGCTTGCAAATATGGCAGCTGCCAAATATTCCCCGGCACCGCTCAGTGGGATGCTTTCCTCCACAAGTATTGCAAATAGGTCCAGTATAGCTCTGGCTCTGGCGAGGACTCCCAGAACTAGAAGAACTGCTCCCTGACTTCTTGAACTGCTTTCCTCTCGTCTTCAAGAAGTCCCTCTTTCCGCCACTACTGCTGCCACCTTCAAATCGAGGAGGTGGTTGCTGTGATCCCGGCACTGGAAGCTTAAACGAAGCTCCTTTCTGTCTCATCAGACCGGCTTCTGCTCCCTTGGCTCTATTCAAAGCATCGGTAAAGTTGTTCGGTCTTCCCGTATTCACCAACGTAAATATTTCCGGATTCAGGCCGTTAATGAATTGATCTTCCACAGCCTCGTCATGATCCGCCACATGTGGAGCAAAGCGCAACAGTGAAGAAAACTTGGCCACGTATTCCTCGATGTTAAGTTGGCCCTTTTTCAAGTTTGCAAACTCGGCTCCCTTGTCTTTCCTGTATGACACTGGAAAGAACCTCTGATAGAATTCAGTTCTAAATACACTCCAGGTAATAATCGTACCTCGGTGTTCCAATGCCCTTTTTGTGTTGATCCACCAGTTCTTGGCAATGTCATGCAATCGGTGTCCTATCAGTTTCACCCTCTTCTCATCGGTATATTCCAACGAATCAAACATCATTTCAGTATCATCCAGCCAACTTTCACAATCCACCGAATTTTCAGTTCCTTTTAGAGTAGGTGGATGGAAAGATTGGAATCTTTTCAAAAGTGTCTCCATGGGTGTGGCTGTAACGTCCATGGGAGGGTTCGATGTGCTACCCTGTTCCGGTACTCTTCTCGGAGGCATATCTGAAACTCAAAAGGGTTAGCAATCCCAAACAAAATCCGGTTTCAATCCTCTTCCGATCATCTTACTGCTGATCCAGAATTAATTCCAATTCATATTCAATAACACATGTTTTCAAATCAAATCAGATAAACAGACAAACATGCATTATAAAGCAGTAAATCATGCTAGCAATCAAAAGCAGGAAAGAAAACACAGTCTACCCCGCTCACTAGCTCCTATCTCAATCTCAAGGATCTATCGCTCTGATACCACCTGTTGTGGGGACCCGGACGCTAATCAAGTTCTTAATCGTCATTGGGACTAATTAATCAATTATAAAACAGGGTCTAAATTTTTTTTTTTAAAATGCGGAACGTAGTGACAACAATCTAATATACAACTCAGTATATAATAAAGTACAAGTCATGTACCGTCTACAATCAGTACAAACTAAGGTTCAACAACTACTATCAAGTGTTCACACCCTATATACAATCCAAGTCCGGAGCCTCCACTCTAATCACGATCTCTCCTCATCTCTTGGACCCTGAACCTGTCCCACCTGTTGTCAAGTACACATACAGACAAGACAACAGCCGGATAACTCCGGTGAGAATAAATCCCAGTATAAATCAACGAACATGCAATCATATAATCAATATAAAGCATGAAACATGTGACAATAATACAAATCAAAATCAGAAATGTAAACAATATCGATCTGTCGACAATACTCGTGACTCCACGATTTAGACTAGACTCAATCCTAGCCTAGGGATCCCGGTGTCCAGATGTGGCATTCCTATATCGACAAACAGTAATAGAAAAGACTCCAGTTCTATCCAAGTCGATATAACCAACATCCAGTGTCCAGACGCATCCGTCATAGACTATGGTCTATCGCCATATCTTGTGACATCGTACAATGTACCCGTGGTTACCTGCCACTATCAGGTACTTCTGTCACAAGATTACTCGTCTAATGCATGCTCCTATGACTCCATAGAACAAGCATTTAAATCAAATCATTAAATACAATGATAAACAAATAATAAGTATGTGATTTAGGGAAACTCAAGCACATCCTACTTGAGTCGATGTCCCAATACACATTGACTTATACCTTTCGTTGCAGTTTCGGTCTGGAATCCAAACTCTGTCAATCACTCAATCTGACAATGGTAATACCAATAATCTCATATCAGTATACCTTTCAAATCACTAATAATCTGATTAATCTGGATTTAATTCACAATCAACAGCATAACGGTACAATCTCAGTATCCTCGTTAATACCAAATCAACAGACATCAATTACCAATCATAACTCATATCCATTACAGTCTGTAATTCAATCACAATTCAATTCTGTCTGGTATAAATCAATATACCTCAGAAAATTCATAATAATTCCATAATCAGTCCGTTTCTTAATCTGACTTCGATTCTATGATGTCTAACATATCAAGAACATCATATATGAATCCTATTCAATTCTGACAATAGCATAATTTCAAGACATGTCAAAACGTAGTAAAACTTACGTCCAGTTGTAGCCTACGTTTCTAGGAACTCGGTACCGAAGTTGGATTCAAAATCAGACGGACGGATCGTTCATAAAAGGCGTAAGGATTTTCACGATGCTTCTTCAAAGCTTTTCTCGACTTCCTCCTTCAGAATCTGAGGAAATTATGAAAGAGCTTTGTATATATATTGCATGTAATTCGTACGTGGCTTCTCCAGAATTTCGCTCATTTCAGCCGGCGCTCGGGCGGTAAGAAAGTACCGCTCGAGCGCGGCACTCTCTGTCCAAGAGTTTCGAATTGACCCATTGGCGCTCGGGCGGTCGAGAATTACCGCTCGGGCGCGTGCTTGGCGCTCGGGCGGTTAAAACTTACCGCCCGGGCGCGAGGTGTTCTGCCCCCCGATTACTCTTTGGCGCTCGGGCGGTCAAAAACTACCGCCCGAGCGCCACACCTTCTGTCCAAGATGTGTTGTTATTGAACTTTTGCGCTCGAGCGGTCATTTCTTACCGCTCGGGCGCCACTTGTTCTGTCCAACAATTCGCACCCTTCGCATAACATCTTATTTCGTGTCCCGATTAATCCTTTCATAATCATATCAAATTATATATCAATAATTATAGATTACTAGGATTACATTTCCGGGCATTACATCAATGCTCGGGATTGTACCGAATATATCATGATAATATGAACAAATCTTTTTGCACAAAGTTACTTGAGGGTTTTTTACAAAATCAATTCTTTCTCAACCTCTCTCTTTTGAGCATCAATTTATTTTTTCCACCTATTTTTCTTTTGCGTTCCTCTCATATTTTTCATCAAATTCGGCTTTTTTTCTTTTTCTTTTATTTTTCCGACCTTCTCACATTTTTTTCACTCCCTTCAAGAAATGTCAATTGATTCTTAAGAACTTCTCCTTTTGGGTTCAACTAAACAAGAGACATACATCTTTCCTCAAACACATGTATAAACCAATGTTTCACTTTGTCTGAAACGTCTACTACTCGTTATTCTTTAAAGTATACTATAAATTTTTCCCCCCATACTTTAACTCTTTCGGCCGAAATATAATTACATACAAATATATTTTCACTTTGTCTGAAAACGTCTACTAATCGTTTTTCGTTAAAGTATAATATAAATTTTTCCCCCCAATACTTTAACCCTTTCGGCCGAAATATAATTACATACATTATATAAATATTTGCACCATTTAAATTAAACTCACCGACTAATTATTTGAAAATCCAAAATGCAGTGTAAAACATAAAATCGTAAGATGAAAACCAAACTTAAAACTAGTATTTTTCAAAATAAAGCATAAGCATCTTAAATCATCACAAAACCACTCAAAAGCGTCAAAATTCATGAACGACATAAAATATTTAAAATCATATTAATGCGGAAAAACTAGCAAAGGTCCTTGGGTTATGTGTATCACCAGTTCAGATAGTTGAAACATCAAGTCCTCTAACATCATCAAAATCATGCTCACATGCATTGATCACATCTAGTGAGTCTAATGTCTCAGCAAACCTTAACCATGATAGCAAGAAATACATAAATATTTTAATAAAATAGCTTTTCATAAACATGTATAAACTTAAACCTTTTTCTTTCATCATAATCTTTTTCCTTTCATCATATACGTATATGTTTCCCTTTTATTGAATTCATATTCATAATTGTGACTAATCATATCCTTTCGAATTAGTCACAATCAAGTCACCTCCATCAACCTTTTCATTATAATCATCACTTGTAAAAGTTCATGTATATATATCATTTTTTTTAAACCAAGCATATAACACGTCTTTTAGCATATATCGTTTTTCATCATAAAATCTCATAAACTTTCAAAATAAACATTTAATCATTCATTACAGCATTCAGGGCACTGTCAGGACGTCTAAAATTTTTCAGGTGTAAAATTACCGTTTTACCCCTGAAACCGTGACTACCATTTTATCCTTGGACCTTAAAATGACGGCCCGAATCCATCCAAACTTATAATAATACCTTAAAGTACACCCATAAGTATTTCTTAGATGTAAACTTAAGCTCCTATAATAGTTTAACAATTCGTTTTAAAACTTGAACATATGTCTCAGTTTTAACCCGAATCAACTCGAAACTTAGCTAAAATTTACCATACTTGAACCATAGCTTATCAACACCAAACCTTACACTATGAAAATCAAGACAATTAAAACCCATAGAAAGGCCTAGAATGCTACTAAAAATTGTTGCCCTTGTTGAACAAACCCTAGCCCTAACATTTCATCAATCCCTTCGATCCTAGACCCTAACCGATTGGACCAAACCCTAGCTAACCCTGCTGGGACCCTAACCTAACCCCTTAGACCTTACTAGACTAGCTGTACCCACCAATGGGGGCCAGAACAGAACAAGGTTTTATACCAACCAATGGGGGCCAGACAGATTACAATTCTCGTCCCATTTCAAATTCGAATCGTAACAGTGAAACAGAATTCAGAGGTAACAGACAGAACTTTTCAGATTTTCAGATTTCAGAGTTTCAGACGGATTCAGCGGAATCAAAGAATTTCGAAGCATAGAATAAAACACATAATCGATCGAAATTTTAAATAGATCAGATAGAAATTTTCGAAAATAAAGACACACATACATGCATATCATGATATACATATTCAAGTTTAAAAATTCAAACGAATATATATCAAAAGCCCACTTACAGATTTGGAGATAGATTCGAAATTGCAGACTTTGGCACGAATTTGTCCCTCGAAACACTATCTTCACTCCGGCAGCACCTCGACACAGGATGGCAACTCTGGTCTGCACGAAAAATACTTCCTTCTTCTTCCTTGAGTTCAGCCGAATGGTTTTGGGTGAGGGGAGAGCCGAAATTTTAAGGTTTTACGGAATGGTTTTCTATCACACCTTGAGCACTATTTATAGAGTAATCCTTGCCCCTTTGCCTCCCCATGGTCGACCCCTTGGAGCCCAAGAAATGATATAATTGCTATCATAATGATGGTCAAGGCTATACCAAGCACCATAAGTCATTTCCTGCATCATTAATGTGTCCCGGTCTCTTAGATCCTCCCTTAGCTCCTTCATGGATTATCTCAAAGGTCATTTTTTGCATACTTAATTTGTCTTAACCTTTAGCTCATCCCTTAGCTTCTTCCTTGGTTATCTCAAAGGTTGCTTCTTGCACATTAACTTGTCCAAGCTTTAGTTCCTCTTTTAGCTCCCTTTTTGGTCATGTTAGGACAAGCTTGGTTGAGCTGCTTTGAGCTGAAAGATCGAGTCCTTGAGCTGGGGTTTTACTCCTCCCGTGACAATACTTCGATGGATGTGGTTACTTGTATCTTGGCATCCCGATGAACTATTCCTCGAGCTTAGAATCTACTTTCTTGAGTTAAATTTGATGAAATTTAAGTTTTTATTCAAGTTGTTTAGTTGAAACGAAAATTGTTGAACTTATTCTAAGTAATTTTCATATTACTTACTTGATTTGCTTTGGTCGAAATTTCCGGGTTCTCACATCCCTCCCTCCTTATTGAAAGTTTCGTTTTCGAAACTTGCATTAACTTGATATTTCGAACAAATGAGGGTATTGTGATCGCATCTTCTCCTCGAGTTCCCAAGTTTCCTCTCTTTCAGTATGATTTGACCATTGTACCTTAACATAAGGTATTGTCCGATTCCTCAAAACTTGATCTTTTGTGTTCACTATTCGGATAGGGACTTCTTCATATTTGAAATCTTCGTTGAGGTTTCCCCCAATCATTAGTGGTGAAACTTTAAGTACATGGCTCGGGTCTGGGACATACCTCCTCAGCTGTGAGATGTGGGATACGTCATGTATTTTGGACATATCGGGTGGTAGCGCCAATCGGTAGGCTAAGGTTCCTACCTTCTCTAGTATCTCAAACGGTCCCACATATCTCGGATTCAAATTTTCGGATTTACTGAACCGAACTACTCCTTTCATGGGAGAGAACTTAACGTAAGCTTTTTCTCCAATCTCTAATTCTAACGGTCTTCTCGTCAAATCGGCCCAACTCTTTTGCCTATCTTGGGCTGCCTTAAGTCTTTCCTTGATTATGACTACTTTATCAACGGTTAACTGAATGAGTTCCGGTCCGGTAACATTTTTTTCTCCGACCTCGTCCCAATATAGAGGGGAACTACACTTCCTTCCATACAATGCCTCATATGGAGCCATCTCGATACTACTATGATAGCTGTTGTTATAAGCGAATTCGATCAGGGGTAACTGTTCACTCCAATTCCCAAAAAAATCTAGTGCACATGCCCTCAGCATATATTCGAGGGCTTGAATTGTCCTTTCGGTTTGGCCATCAGTCTGGGGATGATAGGCCGTGCTGAGAGTAACCTTGGTTCCCATAGTCTTTTTGAAACTTTTCCAAAATCTTGATACAAATCTTGGATTTCTGTCAGACAAAATACTTGCTGGAACTCCATGTAGCCTAACTATGTTGTCCATATACAAAGTGGCAAATTTATCCAAATTATAATTCATCCGAACTGGCAAGAAATGGGCAGACTTGGTCAATCTGTCAATGATTACCCAGTCCCATCGTGACCTTGTCTTGCTCGTGGTAGTCCTACTACGAAATCCATGGAGATGTTATCCCACTTCCACTCTGGTATCTCCAATGGTTGTAAAAGTCCTCCAGGCTTTTGATGTTCCGCCTTGACTTCTTGACAGACTAAACACTTAGCAACAAAGACAGCTACATCTTTCTTCATGCCGTTCCATCAGTAATTATTTTTCAAATCCCGGTACATCTTGGTTCTTCCTGAATGTATTGAAAATCTCGATTTATGTGCCTCGGCCATTACTTCTTCTCGAATTCCATCTACATTTGGCACATACAATCGTTCTTTCATCCAGAGTATTCCATTTTCATCAATTTGAAATTCTGGAACTTTTCCTTCTTGGATTTGTTCTTGAATTTTAAGGATGGAGGTGTCTTGACTCTGCTTCAACTTGATGGTCTCTCGGAGGTTTGGTTGCACTGATAGGGAATTTAAGTTCACCTTCCCAGGGTTCCTTCGACTCAACGCATCTGCCACTTTATTTGCCTTACCCGGATGGTAATTGATTGATAGGTCATAGTCTTTGAGAAGTTCCATCCATCTTCTTTGTCTCATGTTTAATTCCTATTGAGTGAAAATGTACTTGAGGCTCTGGTGATCAGTAAAAACTTCGCATTTACCCCATAAAGATAGTGCCTCCAGATTTTAAGCGCGAAAACTACTGCGGCCAGCTCCAAATCATGAGTGGGGTAATTCTGCTCGAATGGTTTCAATTATCGTGAGGCATAAGCAATTACCTGACCCTCTTGCATAAGCACACACCCCAATCCTTCCTTTGATGCGTCACTGTATACAGTGAAATTCTTACCATCCTCGGGAAGAATGAGTACTGGTGTGGATGCGAGTTTTGTCTTCAAGGTTTCAAAACTCTTTTCACAAGCTTTATTCCAAATGAATTTCGAATTTTTCTGAGTGAGTTTGGTGAGTGGAATGGCTATTGAAGAAAATCCTTCCACAAATTTTCTGTAGTAACCATCTAAACTCAGAAAACTCCTTACTTCAGTCATGTCTTTGGTTGTGGCCAATCCCTGATTGCCTCTACCTTCTTAGGATCTACTGAAACTCCTAACTCAGAGATTATATGACATAGGAATGCCACACTTTTAAACCAAAATTCACACTTCTTGAATTTGGCATATAGTTCCTTTTCCCGTAGTGTCTTCAAAGTGAGACGCAAATGTTCCCTGTGTTCTTCTTCACTTGGTGAGTACACAAGGATATCATCTATGAAACAACCACAAACTTGTCGAGGTATGGTTTGAATACCTGATTCATCAGGTCCATAAATTCTGCAGGAGCATTTTTAGGCCAAAAGGCATTACTGTGAATTCATAATATTCATATCTTGTCCTAAAAGCAGTTTTAGGGAAGTCTTCTGCTTTGAACTTCAACTGATGGTAACCAGATCTCAGATCTAGTTTTGAGAAGACCTTGGCTCCCTTTAACTGATCAAAAAGATCATCTATTCTTGGGAGTGGATACTTATTCTTTATGGTGATCTTGTTCAACTCCCGGTAGTCGATGCATAGCCTCATGTATCCGTCCTTTTTCTTTACAAAAAGCACTGGGGCTCCCCACGGAGATGCACTGGGGCGAATCTGCTTCTTGTCTAGTAATTCCTGGAGTTGTTCCTTTAGCTCTTTTAATTCGGCTGGAGCAATTCGGTATGGTGCCTTTGATATTGGTGCAGCACTAGGGACCAAATTGATTTCAAATTCTACTTCCCTATCTGGTATCTCTCCCGGTAGTTCCTCGGGAAAAACGTCTGAAAATTCTTGAACAATTGGAATATCCTCCAATCTTGGGACTTCTTCTTCTTTCAATTCATTGATCACTGCCAAGTAAATTTCTTCTCCTCCCTTTATAGCTTTCCAGGCTTGTGAAGCCGATAGTAGATATTTTCTTTCCTTGGATTTTCCGTGATATATGACTTCCTCCTTAGTCAAAGTTTGAAGTCTAATATCTTTCTTTTGACAGTCTACTATGGCATGGTTTTTAGCTAACCAGTCCATTCCAAGGATGATGTCAAACTCAACCATATTGAGTTGAATCAATTTCACTTCAAAAGTTTCATTGTTGATACCAATTGTACAGTTTCGATACACTTTGTGTGTTTCAATTGTTTTGATGGCAGGTGTTGCTACTCTTAACGGTTCACTAAGAATATCATGCTCAAGTTTAAGATTTTTAGCAAATCTTCTAGACACAAATGAATGTGTGGCTTCACAATCAAACAAAGCATATGCAGGCATTCTATTGAGTAAGATGGTACCTGCCACCACTTCATTGGTGTTATCAGCTTCTTCTTGGGTTATTGCATAAACCCGAGCATCAGTCTTGTTTTCATGTTGCTTGCTGGGCCCCGTCCCATTGTCCTTGTTGTCTGGACAATCTTTAATTCTATGGCCCACCTTTCCACACTTAAAACAAGCGCCTGACTTTCGATAACATTCTCCAACATGCTTCCGTTGACATGTATCACACCAATTTCCTTCGGTGTTTCCAGCACTGCTAGATTTCCTTTGAAAGTCCCACCTGAATAATTTGGTTTCTTAAACTTGGGACCATTCTGAGTAGATTGATTGCTCATCGGTCTTTTGTTCTTTTTTCTTCCTCGCGTCGCTTGATATCAGTTTCTGCGCTCATTGCAGCGCCCATCAAATCCGCAAAGCTGTTTGGCTTGAATACTGCCAATGCCGACTGAATTCAACTGTTGAGTCCCTTCTTGAATCGATGCATTTTTAACGTTTCATCTGACATGATCGTTGGGACATAGGTTCCCAGATCGTTGAACCGTGAAGTGTATTCCATTACTGACATTTCCGGAACTTGTTTGAAGTTTTAAAATTCTCCCATCTTCTGTAGTTGAAATTCAGCGGGATAGTATTGTTTCAAAAATTCTCTCATAAAAATCTGCCATGTTATCTCTTCCACTTCTGCCAAAGATGGCGACACAGTTTCCCACCATTTCCTAGCTCGGTCTTCCAACAACGGTGTTACAACCTCCACTCTCAGTTCTTCAGGTATCTCCAGTAAATGTAGTTGTGTTTCGACTTTCTTGAGCCAGTTGTGACTGACTTCTGGGTCTGGGTTCCCATCGAAAGTTGGAACTCGATTCCTTCGGAGGGATTCATAATGGTATTTAATCCCACGCGGTTGTGGTTCTTGAGGTGGTTGAATAGCGTTAGCCAATGGGTTTACGAATCCTTGCAACGTCTCTGCTACGATAGTGGCTATTGGCATCATATCCTCTTGACTGAGATTCACTCTTGGCGGTGGTGGTGGTGGGTTTTCATCTTGGTTGGCGCCATGAGGGTTACGGTTGTTTCGGGGTGGTCTACCTGTCATTTCCTATAAACAAATATTTTGTTAATTTGTTTGTCACAATACTTAATCAAAGAAATAATTTCATTAAATTGTAAAATTTTTCATACCACCAAATATTTTTCAAAACAACCGATTAATAAAATATTTCTGGATACAATCGAAGCCTATTCTAGAACTCTCTCTCGCTACTCGTCTATTACTTCTCCATCCCCTACTGCTTCATTAATTTCTTCCTCCACAGGGTTCTCTCCCAGTTGTTCTATGAGTTCTTCCATATTGACCATCTCATTTTGTAGGTGCTCAATGTAATTCTGCAGTTGTGTGTTGTGGTGATCGAGGTTGTTAACTTGATCCTGCAGCTCCTGTATCGCTGATTGATTTACTTTCTCGTCGTTTTCCTGCTCGTCAATCTGTCTTTGAAGGCGATGTTGAATTTTGAGAAGACTATCATTTCGGATTTGAAACGAACCAATCCTGTCCTGAGCTTTGTTTAACTCTTGCTTGGTGATCTCATGACGACGTTCTGACACTAGTTGATAAGCTGCATATCGTCTAACGTCTTCGCGTAGTTTCTTTTCTTCCACTCTGGCTTCACGGAGATCCTCCATCATGCATACGTTGTTCCCGTCCAACTGATAGCTATCTTTCTCAAGTTTTTCATTTTTTTATTTCAGTGATTTAATTTCTGACTCCTTTTCCTGAAGTTGTTTTTAAAGTTCATTTATAATGCTTTGGAGATCCATAGTGGTTTCCTATAAAAAGACATTTTTATAGATAAGATAATCGTCAAATTTGCAATAGAATTTTCAAAATAATTTGTTACACATAATTTCTCAGTCGCAATTTATTACAATCTAGATACTTTATCATAACACTAATCTAATCGAATATCTCTCCGTTTTCGCTATCACTATCGACTCCATCCACTTCCATCGGTGCTACTTCTTCTTCCTCCATGTTCATTATCACTGAATGTAGGTAGTTATTTTGGTCTTGAAGACTGTCCATAGCTCTGTGGATCATCGAAATGTACCGATCCTGCATGGCGATGAACTCCTCCTAGCGTTGACGGGCCTGAGCAGCACGCCCTCGCTCTATCTCCACTTTCTCCAATAAGTCTCTGTTAAGTGCAGCCAAGCGCGTGATGCGAGCGGAGTCGGTTGGTATCTGCAGCAGTTGGCTCTCAGCCATGTCTAGATGATGGGACAATCGCTGTACCTCGGTCTCAAATGTGTGACTACTCTCACCAAGCTCCAGTTTCTCCAAATTTTCCTTTACCAGTGGCGCCTTCAAAGTCGCAATCTCCCTAGTTTGGTTATCTATGGTAAGCTGACGCATACGGAGAGCAGCCTGAGCGCGGGTACGAGGAGCAGCCATTTCCTAGGATAAAATGGAAGGTAAAGTATCAAAATCGTATAAAGGGTGGAAAAGCACAAATAACAAAGAGATCGTGGAAAATTTTCGATACTAAGAGATTTCAGAACGATTAAAGGAATAAATTTTTGAAGTCTATTCGAAATTTAGGAAACAAATAAAAGTTAGAATTCAGGAATAGATGAAAGTTGGACTCGAATTGGGATACACTAGGCTTTTCCCAAAATTTGACTTTGTCAAATTTTGTCTGTCACTTAAATTTTGTACAGCGGGATTATGAACCTGACTGCTCTGATACCACTTAAATGTCACGCCCCGTGTCCGAAGCGTTGGTGACATCCGACATTGTTTAACAATTAAATTGAAAACAATAAAACCTCGTATCAAATCAAACCAGTCTTTTTCATAAATAAAGTATTGTCTAACAATGACAATGAAATAAAATACATCAGAGTTTCAAATAGCGGAAACGAAAGGAAAGCAAAATCTTGAGTTCTGATCTTGATCTTCGATTCACCAACCCCAGAAAGCATCTTGCTCTTCTTCATTCAGTTGCTCCTCATTTTTATCTGAAATTTGTAAGGGGTGAGTGTTTTGGGAAACACTCAGCAAGTGGGGGTCGATCGATTTCCAATGATACATATAGAACTTAATCTAAAAACATTTCTTTAACAAAATTTCAAATCTTATTACTTTTAACTCATCATAACAGAAACGAAACAAATATGAGACAGAGGTTATCAGACGATTCAGAGCAGTTCAGAAACAGATCGATTCAGAACAGAACAAATCAGAACAGACAGAACATTGTTACTCATCTCAATTTCATGGTCAAATTGTCCCCAATATGTTAGTCCTCTAAGGGGTGAGGCCAGAACATGGTTTTATACCCACCAATGGGGGCCATAACAGAACAAGGTTTTATACCCACCAATGGAAGCCAGAACAGAACATGGTTTTATACCCACCATTGGGGGCCAGACAGATTACAATTCTCGTCCCATTTCAAATTTGAATCGTAACAGTGCAACAGAATTCAGAGGTAACAGACAGAACTTTTCAGATTTTCAGATTTCAGAGTTTCAGACGGATTCCGCGGAATCAAAGACTTTCGAAGCATAGAATAAAACACATAATCGATCGAAATTTTAAACAGATCAGATAGCAATTTTCGAAAATGAAGACACACATACATGCATGTCATGATATACATATTCAAGTTTAAAAATACAAAAGAATATATATCAAGAGCCCACTTACAGATTTGGAGATAGATTCGAAATTGCAGACTTTGGCACGAATTTGTCCCTCGAAATTTCTGCAGCAATTCGACGTATTTTTCACAAACACTATCTTCACTCCGGCAACACCTCGACACAGGATGGCAACTCTTGGCTGCATGAAAAATCCTTCCTTCTTCTTCCTTGAGTTCGGCCGAATGGTTTTGGGTGAGGGGAGAGCCGAAATTTTAAGGTTTTATGGAATGGTTTTCTATCACACCTTGAGCACTATTTATAGAGTAATCCTTGCCCCTTTGCCTCCCCATGGTCGACCCCTTGGAGCCCAAGAAAAGATATAATTGCTATCATAATGATGGTCAAGGCTATACCAAGCACCATGAGTAATTTCCTGCATCATTAATGTGTCCTGGTCTCTTAGATCATCCCTTAGCTCCTTCATGGATTATCTCAAAGGTCATTTCTTGCATACTTAATTTGTCTTAACCTTTAGCTCATCCCTTAGCTTCTTCCTTGGTTATCTCAAAGGTTGCTTCTTGCACATTAACTTGTCCAAGCTTTAGTTCCTCTTTTAGCTCCCTTTTTGGTCATGTTAGGACAAGCTTGGTTGAGCTGCTTTGAGTTGAAAGATCGAGTCCTTGAGCTGGGGTTTTAATCCTCCCGTGACAATACTTCGATGGATGTGGTTACTTGTATTTTGGCATCCGATGAACTATTCCTCAAGCTTAGAATCAACTTTCTCGAGTTAAATTTGATGAAATTTAAGTTTTTATTCAAGTTGTTTAGCTGAAACGAAAATTGTTGAACTTATTCTAAGTAATTTTCATATTACTTACTTGATTTGCTTCGGTCGAAATTTCCTGGTTCTCACAGATAGGTGATCCTTGTAGAGTGCATTTAACAACCCTCCATAAAGGACTTTTAAGTGGTTCTCACTTATCGAGTGGAAAAGTCCTAGTTTATGGTTGTACACCATTAGTCCTTATGACCCGGGACAACATTGATACTCTATGTGCTAGAATTACACTTTGACTTGTTTACCGACTCTCATGGGGTCATCAGGTGGCAAGGTTGGGTGTTCTATCGAAACATATAGGAGTCGATGCATTGTAGTCGGGGATTCACCGCTTACCTTCGGGTATGGATATACTATGTGTTCTCATGTGTATGTAGGTTGAAATCTCTGATCAGAGTATGGTGGTAATTATGAAAGGGGTTACATAGATTACATCATCGATGCAACTACGACATGACACATAGTATCGATTCATCGACAACTCTCGATAAACCAATGGTTATCGAATCGATCGGAATATATGAGTTGAAGGGACTGTACTGTACGCTAACCATAATTGAATGGTTCTTGCAGGCACTATCATTTGATACCTAGGGAATCATGTAAGCGATGCTCCTAGGTGTTTAACATGGTTGGTTGGGTAATATCAGACTTGAGTTCTGACGTTCTTGTTATCAAGGAGTTGATAAGTAAGAATGGAGCAATTGGGGTATGCTCATATAAGGACATGTTTAGTCCGAATCACATGGAGATGTGAACCCACGACTAGTTGTATCAATGAACCATTGAGGGCCACACAAGTGCTAGCTTTCTAGATCCCGTTGAAAAGTTAAAATAGTTCAATGTGTTGAACGGCTTATAAATGAGTTTATAAGCGTAAGGAAAAATAGAAGTATGACTTCTATGAGGGAAATGTAACTTTTAATTTCTGGAAGTGTTCTAAATTAAAATTTGTCCAAATAAATAATGTATTAGAAAATTGTGATTTTCATAAACATTATTATGGACTAATTTAAGTGTTGAATTAATTTAACACTAGTGGGCCTAGTAGAGTTCAAATAATTAAATTAATTCAAGTGTTGAATTAATTAAACTCCATTGGACCTTGTAGAGCCCAATTGAAAATAATTATTTAATTAGTGAGCTTGAGTAAAATCAAGTAAAGTTTATTTGGGCTCAAATATGTTTGAGACAATTAAATTAAAAAGTCCATGGGCCCTTTGTAAATGTTACAAGGCCACTAGCTTTTGCATGAATGGGAGGTGAAGGGTTGTGGATTAATTTTGATTAAAATATTGCATGGCATGCAAAAAGTACTTCCACTTTTCCGACAACCTAGACAACTCATCTTCCCTCATTCATCTCACTTGTTGGCCGAAACTTCACTCTTTTTCTCTCAATTTTGTATTCTTCAATTGTTGAAGAATACATACACTTCTCTTTGAAAAATACCCTAATTTTTCTAGTGCAAAATTAGGGTGGTTCTAGCTTGCAAGTGGTGGGCCTAATTTTGAAAGAGAAGGCTTGTAGATTTGCCTTGCCATTCAAGAGCCAAGTTGTTTACAACTTGGTTGAAGCCATCATCAACCTCAAGAGGTTGATAGGTAAATTTCTTAACACCCTATGTATGTCATAGTTGTGTTTTGTATATGCTACACCCTAGTACATAGGTGGCCGAAATTTTCATGTAAAAATCGAAAATATTTTGACCTTCCGTTGCGCTTTCGGTCACCTATAATCGATCCCTTTCAAGTGGTATCAGAGCTAAGGGTATGTGAGGACCCGGACGCTAATCATCTTCTTAATCATCACTGGGATGTAATTATCTATTCTGATAAACAGGGTCTAAAAATTCTTCTTTTTAAAATATAAACGCGGAAGGTAATGGCATCTAATAATATACATATCTGTATAAAATACATTTCAGTATTAACATACAATAATCTAATCTAAGGTTCAACTATTAAATTCACGTAATAAAACCCAATCTACTGTAAGTCCGGAATCACCACGCTAACTCGTCTTCTCTCATCGTCATCTCGACCCTGATCCAGCCCCACCTGTTGTCATGCACACATACAAAACAAGACAACAGCCGGATAACTCCGGTGAGAATAAATCCCAGTATAAAACATGGTAAACATGTATATACATAAAATAATTCATGAAACATGCTGTTACGAATAAAATCGAAACATTAGATTTCATAAGCTATGAAATCTAATCACACAACAAGCATGCACTTCAAATCAACCAACCATGCATATAACCAATCTAAATCACAAAAACATGCTAGCACAATTGGAAGCAATAATGATGGGTCCTATGATCTAGGAACCACATCCATATAAGCATGCAGTCCTAATCAAATCACGTCTAGACTTGACTCGACTAGAACTCTAGGGATCCCGGTGTGAATAAGACGTCACTACCTACCCTCCAATCGGGGTAATGAACGTCTCATTCCTAGACTTCGGTCTGAGCTGTATCAACGGCGGCAATAAGAGTAATACCTACTCCTATGCTGAGATACACCGAAACGTCTAGATATTTGACAATGCCTGTCAAAGACTTTCCTATCTTAACTGCAATGAATAACAATCTGTAAACAAAGCATAATCATATTCATAACTGAATATCACAATTATCTTACCTGCTTGAATACAGATTCTATAATCAAAGCATAATCAGATAACAATATAAACAATAATCTAGTATGTGATTTTATTGGGAAACTCAAATTAATCTAATTTGAGTTATGCGTCCCGAATATCACATGAATTATACCTTTATCTTCCCCGTCTGAGGAAGACGTAGTCTCGAAGTCCAGTCTGTCCATCTTCAAACTGAAATGACAAGAATAAATACACTGTATCAATGTGTAGCTCAAAACACAATCTGTTCTGATCAATACCCAATTCAGTACAAAATCTGATCACATCAACAATATCACGAGATAACAGAAACCAATACTGAATCTGATCAATCTGTACCAACTGATGTTTAGACGGCATAACACTACAGTCTTGTAACCCCGTCAGTCTTAACATCACAATTACACTACCAGAATTCCTAATAAATCTCAGTACAATCTATAACTTCAGTATCTGTACACTTCAACATGAATAACAACATAATTCTGATAGCAATCTCAAGCAAATCAATTCTAAAATTCATAACAATTCCATAACCAATCTGTTTCTAAATCTGACTTCGATTCTACAATATCTACGGTAGTAAAAACACCATATCTGAATCATATTCAATTCTGACAATATCATAAATTCAAATCTTGTCTAAACGTAACAAAACTTACGTCCAGTTGTAGCCTGCGTTGCTAGAAACCCAGTACCGAAGTCGGATTTCAATTCAGATATACGGTTTGCTCGTAAATTGAATTCTACCCTCAAGAATATAAAATCTCTCCTCTAAAGTCTCGACTTCCAGGCTGAAAGAATGGAGGAGCATCGAGTTTTTCACACATATATATATATCCATCTCGCATGCATGGCAAGTGGCATACTTCTTCACGCAGCACGTTGCTCGCTAGGGCGGTCAAAACCTGCTCGCTAGGGCGAAGCACTCTCGGCCCTCACAATTCTACATGCGCGCTCGGGCGGACAAAAAGTGCCGCCCGGGCGAAGGACTCTCGGCTTTCTACCATTAAACCCTCTCGCTCGGGCGGTCATAAACTCCCGCCCGGGCGAATGACATTCGGCCCAAATCTTGTGTCCCTCATAATTTTTTCCAATTTGATCTCGAACTGGCCCGGCTATAATTACATCAAGTCATAATCAACAAATCATCTCAGATTACGTTAATTAAATTCTCGGGCATTACAGGATACTAGTTTTTGTGTAACATATACATAATATTATATTGAGGTCGATTTCTAACCACATGAGATGAAAATTTGCAACAAAAATCAAGGAGTTTCGGGGCAAATTTCGGACAACAACTTGCTGCCCATTTCGGGCAGCTAGGGCAGCCCGAGGGGCTGCCCGAACAGCCTCTTTAAAAAAAAATTGTTGTTGGCCGGAATCCGGCGACGGCGATGACAACTAGGGTTTTCAAAAGGTGTTTTGAAATATCAAAGTGTCATGGGCCTTGAGTTGTTGGGCCATTGGATGGCTAACATATTTGTGAATTTTAAATGTGCCAAAATGTTTTTGGTGAAAATTGAGTTTTTTGGGCCCTTAAGTTTAAAATTACAAAAGTTGCAAATATTTTCTCATAAAATAAATAATTGAAGTTTGACTTTAATTATTTATTGTAAATTGTGATTTAAAAGAAATTCGGTTATAAATAAATTAATTGGAAAATAGACAAAGGTGTTTGTATACTTTGTTAATTTAGTTTATAATCGTGGCGGTTAGTGATTGGTTCAAGATATATAATATTGGATCAATTAATTATTGTGATAACTAATTGATGGTGTATGATATGTGATATGCATGAAGGATGATCAAAAGCCCAAGCCCAATTTGCTAGGTGTATGCTAGGATATTTTGTGTTGAATGATTGTAATAATTATCAAATTTAAAGTGGGCTTGGTTTATGGCCCGTTCCCATCCCATTAGATGTATCCCTATTTGTCATGGATATTTATTTGTAAATATTAGTATAGTGGATGATCAAGATTGGAAGATGGTGGCCATGATGATTATGAAGATCGAAGATATGTAAATATTGGAAGCTAATATAATAGTTACATTTGCATCCCTTGCATTACCCTAGGATTGAACCTAGGCCCGTGTTTAGCTCACACGGGCAATTAGTATTGGGGCGATTTATCATCCTTGGTTGTTTACTATTTATAATATATGCATGATATGTTATAAATAATGAGTATGTGCGTTATTATTATGATAATAACAAAGTTGCATGAATCCGGCAAACATACGATCAAACATGGCGAGCTTTTAAATAGAATTAATGATGAGACCTTTCAAAATTAAAAACCCTCATTTTGATAAGATTCAAAATTAATATCAACCATGAAAGGGGAATTATAAATTTGTTTATAATTTCAATGTCTTCCATCGACAATGGGTACATGATGAACGCTACCCGTACTCGGGGCTCGGCTCATATTATTGAGGGGGCCCTGGGTGCCGGAAAGCTGTGACATCCATTGACATGGTGATGTGAACTACGTGAAACTCCCATGATTTCGGCTCATATTATTGTGGAAACTCATGGCGACCGTCCATTAAGGTTCAACATCGATGGGTAAGGCTTGACACGTGAAGATGAACGACGTCATATTATTGGGTCCTAATCAAACGTGAGACAAAAGTTTACGTAGAGGGTTGCATTGTGATGCAATTGGAAACTACCTTTTAGGGATTTTGATTGGCTGATATTATTTGGGATCATAATTCGCTAATTGCACCTTACGTACCTACTGAGGAAAGGAGTTTCCCGTTTTCACTAGAGGGTAGTGAAAATGTCAAAACAGTGGGAGCGAAAATTTATAAAGTAAAAGTCCATACTTTATATCTTACTAAATATTTTAAAATAGTCATTAACATTTATCTGTTTTACTTTTCAGTACAAAATTTGACAATGTCTTCAATTCGCAATCCTCTTTCTGCCATACTCGAAAAACACGTTTTAACCGGACCTAATTACTCACTTGGCTAAGAAACCTAAAAATCGTCTTGAACTCGGAAAAGATTGCATATACAATGACTGAGTCGCCCTATACTGAGGCTCCGACTAGCTGCACTCCTGAGGAATTGCAGACCTACAAGGATTGGTGTGACCATGAATTAAAGGCCAGGTGTTATATGCAGGCTTCTATGAACGATGAGCTGCAGAGGCGTTTTGAGGATGCAAAGAATGCTGCTGACATTCATATGCACCTCAAGGAGCTCTTTGGTGAGCAGACTCGGCCTCTTATGCATGCTACCATCAAGGAGCTGATCACTATGCGCATGCGAGATGGGGCCTCGGTCCATGAGCATGGCCTGAAGATGATTGGGCTCGTGGACAAGATCGTTGGCATGGATTTGATATTCACCTACCCCTCGTTAATTAATTAATTTATTCGATAATGATTGTATGTCTCCGACAGGATTTCTTATTCAATTGAACACACTCTCTCGAGCTATGCCAAACTAATTCTACTCAATGAAGTAATTAAATGTCTTTAATTATTTATCAAGAGTGAATCGCATTTCGATCTATGAAATCCCCTAGTTTTCGACCCTTAGGAAAATGACTATTGGCGCGTATCCAATTTCATATGTCTATGTAAATTGTAGATCCACGGATTATACTATTCGTTCCTATCACAAGTTATTCTCTCGAACTCACTCGCAATATAAAAACGTTATTAAATTTAGCTACGCTTTAACAACACGATAAAATAGTAATATAATCAAGAATAATGCAACAATCGAACTATAAATTAATTCAAATCAAAGTTTGGGGTACGATCCCCTAAAATCCCAACAAAAAATAAAAGTTAGCTGCTCGAATTCATATTGAAAAGAAACACAACAATGTTTAAAAGATGAAAACTAAATTAGAGATACGAGAATTGACGAAAAACGCGAAGAACAGTGCCCGGAAATCCTCGAATCTTCCATCCAAGCGCAAAAGTCTCTCCAAAGCTTGTGGCGGCTCTGAAATCTCGTCTGAATACCCTCCAAAACGTCCAACCTACCTTTCCATATCATCCCCATTCAGCACATAAGGTAAGGAATTGGCTATGAAATATTACCGCTCGAGCGCCACATCTACTGTAATCTGCTTGGGACTTGTGGCATCTCGCGCTCTGGCGGTAGAAAGTTACTGCCCGAGCGCCGAACTCTCTGTAATTTGCATCTTTGGAAGACCAATCTCGCGCCCGGGCGGTAGAAAACTACCGCCCGAGCGCCATACCTTCTGGATATTGTCATTTCGCTTGGCACTTGGCTCCGATTTTAGTTTTCCGGCCATTTTTCCTGCAAATTCGTCATGCACAAGTGAGAAATGATCAAATGCATATGCTTTACTCTAAAATGAACCGAATGTAAACGAAATGTACGCATGCACAATGCAAACACACACAAAATAATGCAATAAAACACGTAAAAACCACACGTATCAACCCCCTCATACTAACCTTTTGCTTGCCCTCAAGGAAAATAGGTTACAGGCTACAATTAAAACATGAAACGAACTCAAAAAGGAGAGTATTGAAATAACTAAACTGATGGTGAAGTAGCGAACTGGTATCTCCTGCCTCAGCGGGTGTTTGAACCACATTGTAGTAGCCCGAATTCCAAATTGGGTAATTAACGGATTAATGGTGATTAAGAAGGTTTAATGTGTAAGTTTGACCGAGTCATGATCGGACGGACCGAAGATGGTTCGGAATCACCGAAGAGTTCGGAAGGTCCGAAGTGGGTTCGGTGGATTCGATCATGAGGTGTCAAGAGCAGCTGGACACGTGCATGTTCGGACGGTCCGAAGTGTATGATCGGAGGATCCGATCATGAGCTGTCAAGAGCCAATGGACACGTAGCGTTCGGACGTTCCGAAGTGTTGTTCGGAGGATCCGAACATGGCCTATAAATAGTGCTCGGATTTCTCATTTGTGACTTACCAATTCATGATTTTGCCTCATAGTTGAGAGGATTTGGAAGGTTTCTAGGGTTAGTTGTTGGTCGAGCGATAGCCAAGAGCTGCCAGGAGTAGTAGCGTAGCGGCGCCTGAGTTTCAAGGCAATCGACATCAAAGGGCTGTCGACGGACGAAGGTAAACCCTAAACCTTTGGTAGTACTAGGGAGTACTGGTTTTGCTAGTCGAGCATGGTAGTATTGATTGAGTATGCTTTTGATGCGTAGGCTTGTGCTAGACCTGATTAGCGGTGTTGCGTAAGGCTAGGCTTGCTGTGATAGAGGTACGAAAGTACTATCCGAGATATCCTGGTTGAGTATACATTCATATATGTGTTGCATGAGTATTTGCTGCATTGTTATATGTCATATGATGCATGCTATTATGTCACCAGTTATGATGCACGTTGCATTTCATGTTGAGCCGTATTCTCCTTTGAGATAGCCTTTATTGTTGAGCTGTATCTCTTTCGAGATAAGCTATATCTTGGGGCCGCTCAGCCCTGTCTTGTGGACGCATGGACACCGAGAGTACACAGTGGCCGACGGGTCGGGAGGGCTTCGGTGGTCCGGGACATTTTAGGTCCACGTCTGTTTTGTAGTGGATGCAGTGACCCAGAGGTGTACCGCGCGGCACTATCCACTTGGCGCCTCTAGACTGAGCATTGTTGAGATCCTTTTGTGACTCCTGTTTCTTGACTACCCCGGTATCATGATCATAGCATGTGCATTTCATATAGGTCTGTATACTCATACTTTTGTACTGGGCGTTCTTATCGCTCACGTCCTCGGTTTTGTTTATTCTTGGACACCCCATTCCCACGGGGCAGGCCTCAGGTTGGACAGCTCAGGAGGAGCAGGAGGAGGACGTTGAGTAGCTGGTTGGTTTAGTTTATCGGTATTGTTTTGATTCGATATGGTTGTATTGGATATTTTATTTTGAGTTATTCTAGACTTCGATTGGGTTGTATAACCATTATTTTGTTGACTATTTCCGCTGTTATCTCTGATTATTGTTAATTAGGTTAATTGCATGCTTAGTTCTTGCCTAGTAGGTGATTCTGGAACGGGTCACTACATTTATGGTATCAGAGCATGCATACGATTTTGGGATATAGATTTCTGTTTTGGGATTTCCGTTGACCAATTTACTAGTTTCCCCATTCTATGTTGTAGCGATGGCTGACCATTTTGATGACGGGAGTAGTCAGGGGAGTGTAGGTCGATGGGGTGACCAGGATGATCATAGACGTCATCGTGAGCATCGTCATCGTCGGGATGGTCCTAGGCGTTTCGATATGCATCGTTTCATGCAGATGGGGCCTAAGCCTTTAGTTGGCGGTGAGACTCCCGATGATGCGGAGGATTGGTTAGAGCGCATGGAGAGTTGTTTCCGCGCATTCCAGTGCACCGATGAGCAGAAGATGGAGACCCTTAGTTTTCTTCTCGAGGGCCGTGCTCGCAGGTGGTGGCGATCGACTTCTGCGCCGATAGTTCAGTCGCAGGGTAGAGCGACTTGGGTCGATTTCCGTGCAGCGTTCATGCAGCTGTACTTTCCTCCAGCCCTTCGCCAGGCCAAGACGATTGAGCTCCTGAACCTGAAGCAGGGGAGTATGTCTGTTGTTGAGTATCAGCAGAAATTCTTCGAGTTGTTACCCTTTGCGCCTCATATCAGTGGCAGTTCTGAAGCCAAGTACGATCATTTCCTTCAGGGCCTTAATCAGGAGATCTTTGATCGAGTCACTGTCTGTGATAATCCTACTTCGTACGATGGGTTGGTGAACCGGTGTCGTCAAGCAGAGATCAGTCTCCAGCGTGGTAGGGCTATTCTTTCTTCTAGACCTCCGAGTGTTTTGAGCCCTCGACCTCAGTCGTTCAAGAAATCTGGTTCTTCTTCTTCTGGATCTGGATCAAGGTCTAGCGGTGTTGTTCGCTTTGGTGAGAAGAAGGATTCTTGTGCGCATTGTGGGAAGAACCATCCATCGGAGCAATGCCGATTAGCAGCAGGAGCTTGTTTTCAGTGCGGAGAGATGGGTCATCTCAAGAAGAATTGTCCTCAGCTGCGAGGTGGAGTAGGATCTGGTTCTGGATCCCAGACGACTGTTCAGCAGAGGAGACAGGGTCAGGCAGTGGGTAGTTCGAATCTTCGACCTCGTGCCCAAGGTCAGGTTTTTGCGCTAAACCAGGATCAGCCTGGGATGTAATTGTTATACAGTTGTAATGAAGAATATTTGCAGTGTATTACAATGGTGTTTTATTCTCTTGCCTAGATTTCGAGGACGAAATCTTTTTAAGGGGGGGAGAATGTAGTAGCCCGAATTCCAAATTGGGTAATTAACGGATTAATGGTGATTAAGAAGGTTTAATGTGTAAGTTTGACCGAGTCATGATCGGACGGACCGAAGATGGTTCGGAAGCACCGAAGAGTTCGGAAGGTCCGAAGTGGGTTCGGTGGATTCGATCATGAGGTGTCAAGAGCAGCTGGACACGTGCATGTTCGGACGGTCCGAAGTGTATGATCGGAGGATCCGATCATGAGCTGTCAAGAGCCAATGGACACGTAGCGTTCGGACGTTCCGAAGTGTTGTTCGGAGGATCCGAACATGGCCTATAAATAGTGCTCGGATTTCTCATTTGTGACTTACCAATTCATGATTTTGCCTCATAGTTGAGAGGATTTGGAAGGTTTCTAGGGTTAGTTGTTGGTCGAGCGATAGCCAAGAGCTGCCAGGAGTAGTAGCATAGCGGCGCCTGAGTTTCAAGGCAATCGACATCAAAGGGCTGTCGACGGACGAAGGTAAACCCTAAACCTTTGGTAGTACTAGGGAGTACTGGTTTTGCTAGTCGAGCATGGTAGTATTGATTGAGTATGCTTTTGATGCGTAGGCTTGTGCTAGACCTGATTAGCGGTGTTGCGTAAGGCTAGGCTTGCTGTGATAGAGGTACGAAAGTACTATCCGAGATATCCTGGTTGAGTATACATTCATATATGTGTTGCATGAGTATTTGCTGCATTGTTATATGTCATATGATGCATGCTATTATGTCACGAGTTATGATGCACGTTGCATTTCATGTTGAGCCGTATTCTCCTTTGAGATAGCCTTTACTGTTGAGCTGTATCTCTTTCGAGATAAGCTATATCTTGGGGCCGCTCAGCCCTGTCTTGTGGACGCATGGACACCGAGAGTACACAGTGGCCGACGGGTCGGGAGGGCTTCGGTGGTCCGGGACATTTTAGGTCCACGTCTGTCTTGTAGTGGATGCAGTGACCCAGAGGTGTACCGCGCGGCACTATCCACTTGGCGCCTCTAGACTGGGCATTGTTGAGATCCTTTTGTGACTCCTGTTTCTTGACTACCCCGGTATCATGATCATAGCATGTGCATTTCATATAGGTCTGTATACTCATACTTTTGTACTGGGCGTTCTTATCGCTCACGTCCTCGGTTTTGTTTATTCTTGGACACCCCATTCCCACGGGGCAGGCCTCAGGTTGGACAGCTCAGGAGGAGCAGGAGGAGGACGTTGAGTAGCTGGTTGGTTTAGTTTATCGGTATTGTTTTGATTCGATATGGTTGTATTGGATATTTTATTTTGAGTTATTCTAGACTTCGATTGGGTTGTATAACCATTATTTTGTTGACTATTTCCGCTGTTATCTCTGATTATTGTTAATTAGGTTAATTGCATGCTTAGTTCTTGCCTAGTAGGTGATTCTGGAACGGGTCACTACACACATCCACTTAGTCAAATCACAAAATACATTACTAACCCTTTTCAGAACATCGCAACACAATTGTATTTTTCCAAAAGGTGTGATCGTGTGTGTTGTGAATCTTTCTAGCTTGTGTTTCAGACAGTTTTATTCGCAAATCATGCGGGTTGCATAATCAACAAGTCAACGCAAGTTTCTCTTTTTGAGTCCTGTTTCTATTTGGGACCAACCAGTAAACACAAACAGTGGGAGAGTTTCAAAGTCGAACAACAAAATCTAGGGAGTCAAAGGCCAACGTGCTCAAGTGGTTTGGAAAGATCGGGAGTACGGAGAACATTTTCACTATGCACCTGTCAGAAATTTTCTCTGACATTCCTCAATGGCTTACATCTCCATCGTTTTAGCCTTGGGATAGGATTTCATCCTTTTTTGGCTCCCCTCACCTTACATCCCCTTTATTATTCCAAAATTTTTTTGGTGCATAGTTTTCTCATGCGTACTCCCTAGGCTTTGGATATATGGTAATTTTTTTTTCCCTTTCTTTGGCCTAGGAATGGATTTTTAGGTCCTATGCACGATTGGGCTGAAGGATATTTGAGGAATACGTTTGCGTTTCTACTTGAGTTATGCTACTTGTTAGTCACTCAATTCAACAGGTATTCATTCAAATTCCACTCGCATCTAATGTTTCGCCAGTTTCCCTCACAGATTATTTTGAACTTAACTTTCATCGACACCACTATTAAAATCAACTATGTGCTATTAAAATCCAATATGTGTGCATAGACAAAATTCAATACATCGGAGGGTTCATAACGAGTGATAAGACTACGCAACATGCAGTTCATTTAGCCCAAAATCATCACTGGCTACCAATTTACTAATTTCACCATCAACTGACACTCATGCAGGACAAATACGAAAGACACCAAATACGACAAACGACCCCTTCATACTAAAGGTGTGCAATGTCCCCAATGCACAAAGGACGAAGAAACCAAATGCAAACATGAATTCAACTCAACAACAAATGCAAAAGAAATAACCGAACGAACAATAATCCGAAAACAAAACAAAAAAATTCATTAGACAAAATAAAAGAAAAGAAAGGGGAAACAGTAAACTCCTCTGATCACAGCTCATCCTCATCGTGTTCCGACGGTGGCATGCCCGCTGCATCCCCCTGCTGAAGATAGTCATACTGAAACTGGAAGGGGGGAATGGTCGGCAGGGGTGGCAGTATGGTGTTTGGGTCTACACCCCCCGTGGATGAGCATTGTGCGCATCATGGAATCGAGTTGGTCAAGACGCGCCATGACATTTGTGTTGATCTGCTCCTGGTGAGCCATGAAGGCAAGATTCTCATCCATTTTTTCATTTTGGGTTCACCGGCGGGGCTGTGGGCGCCGATGGGCGGCGGTGCTTGACCCTCATACTTCCTCCTCCTGATTGGGGAAGTCTATCTGTCTTTTCGCCTTCTTCCGCCGCCAGTCGTCCACACAAATAGGCTTCATGGGTTGTAGCCACTCCTCATCATCCCTGAAAACAACTGCCGCCTGGGGACACAATTCGGATATGATGGTAGGGAAAAATAGGCCGATGTGGCTATTATGTATGCTCATCATAATTTGAGAGTTTAATAGCTTGCCCACGTTAATGGCGTAGTCCTGAGATGACGCAGAAATTACCACTGCCCGTTCTTTCTGCACCTCACTCTTGTGGGACACTGGCATCATTCTTCGGGCCAAAAATAGTTACCACAGGGCAATGTCGGCCCGCAAATATTTTTCATCGAAGCAGCTCGGGGTTCCCCCTAATGGTTTCCAGGTTGCCCCGGGAAGGCACAGAGTCTTAACGATCATCGAGTAGTTAGGATCAGCAACTAAAGCATCGAATGCAGAGTCGTCAATGTCGGCCGTTTCTAATAGGGCGTTAATCGTGAATGAATCGAACGACACAAGCTTTCCTCTAACAAATGCCCTACCATCTGTTCGTTCACCGGCATTCGCATAAAATTCCCTAACTACAGACACCACTGCCGCCTTAGGTTGCTCACCAAATTTAACCCATCCTCGTTTCTCCAAATCCCCAAGAGTGTCCAAGTATCTATCCTCGAATAGACGACGAAACCCCCTTTCGGCAATGGGGTTTCTATGTATTTTAGCATGATCATATCTATCCCTAGCCGCCGCATTCACAAAGCGGGTTCTATCAAACGAGATGGAAGAACAAGAGCCGGAGGTACCTTTAAATTTCTTTGGTGCCATAGTGGTGACGGAGATGGTGTATGAACCGGAGTGATGAAGATTCTTGTTTTCCTAAGACGATTGTTCCACCTTGCCGAGGATTTGAGTCGGGATTGAAGCTCCTGCACCAAAAAATCGAAAAGGGGGTGAGGTAGATTTAGGGATTTTGGGAGAAAATTGTTTTCACAGAATGAAAGGGGAAAGGGGAATTCGCGTCTTTAAACGCAGGCGCGTTCGAGCGATAGATTTCTACCGCTGGAGCGCCGAGTTCTCGGGAAAAAAAATTTTGGGGAAAGTGTTCGCGCTCGAGTGGTAAAAAAATGTACCGCCCGAGCGCCGAGCTCTCTGGAAATTTGTTGTTTGAAATAAGTTGTGGCGCTCGAGCGGTATTTTTGTACCGCTCGAGCGCGGAGCTCTCTGGAATTTTGCCCTTTCTTTTTTTTTTTAAAAGAAAATATAACAAATTGGCATGAAAGAAAAATTAAAATAAATGCAAGAGTAGGGAAAGAAAAGTAGTTCTCAATTTACAGTCGAGAGCTAGACTGTCGGCCGGTCTCAGTTTGAATTGTCTTGGAACCGGGTGATCCCAAGTTGTGGCTCAATTATGCCACCCATGTAGTGCTTCAGTCGCTGGGCATTGACCGTGAATGTCCCATCCTTCCCATCGTGCAGTTCCACGGCTCCCGACGGGTATACTTTAGAAATCACGAATGGTCCAGACCATCGTGACTTCAATTTTCCAGGAAACAGTCGCAACCGGAAGTTGTAGAGTAAAACATTGTCCCCTTCCTTGAATTCCCTCTCGATGATCCGCTTGTCATGGGCCTTCTTCGTCTTTTCCTTGTATGACAGTGCAAGATCATATGCCAGGTTCCGAAATTCCTCTAACTGATCCAGTTGCAGCAGATGTCGTTCACCTGCATCAGTAAAATTAAAGTTCAATGCTTTTGTGGCCCAGTATGCTCGATGCTCTAACTCTACAGGTAAATGACATGCTTTACCAAACAACAACCTATATGGTGTAGTGCCTATAGGTGTTTTAAAAGTAGTCATATATGCCCAAAGCACATCATCTAATCTCACTGACCAGTCTTTCCGACTGACACCTACAAATTTCTCCAAAATCCGCTTTATCTCTCGGTTCGACACTTCCAATTGACCACTCGTTTGAGGGTGATATGGGTAGAGATCTTGTGTATGACACCGTATTTGCTCAAGAGTTTTTCAAATAGTTTATTGCAAAAATGGGTGCCACCATCACTAATGAGTGCTCTTGGTATCCCAAACCTGTTAAAAATATTTTTCTTTAAAAATTTCAGGACAACTTGAGCATCATTAGTGGCATACGCTGTTGCCTCTACACACTTAGACACATAATCAACCGCCACCAAAATATATTTTTTTCGTGAATGAACTTGGAAACGGTCCCATGAAGTCTATCCCCCACACATCAAAAACCTCACACTTAATGATGTTATTCAATGGCATTTCATGACGGTTAGAGATGTTACCTGCCCGCTGGCATTTATCACTGCTAGCACATAAGAACGAGCATGTTTAAATAGGGTTGGCCAATAAAAGCCACATTCGAGTACCTTAGATGCCGTCCTTGTTGGTCCAAAGTGACCACCTACCTCACGGTCATGGCAATGATTGAGAATTTGACCAAACTCTTCCTCTGCAACACACCTTCTGATCATAGAATCTGCACATGTTTTGAACAAAAAGAGTTCCTCCCAAAAATAATATTTCACGTCCGAAAAAAATTTCTTTCTTTGGTTAAATGTTAAATTTGGAGGGGGTGAGCCTGTAACAAGAAAATTTGTAAAGTTTGCAAACCAAGGACAATTTGTTACCGCTAAAAGCTGTTCATCCGGAAACCAATCATCTATTTCATCGTTTTCACAATTTTTACTAACGTGCTCTAGCCTAAAAAGATGATCAGCTACCACATTTTCAACACCCTTCTTATCCTTTATTTCTAAATTGAACTCTTTCAACAGTAAAATCCACCTAAGTAGTCGTGGCTTCGCATCTTTCTTAGCTCTATATCAGGGAGATAGTTTGATTGCATAGGATCCCAGTTTCTATCGTGTCTAACATGGACCCAAGATTCACATCGTCCTTCTGGAAGCGTTTACATGCATCCATGGGGACGAAGTTGCTATTCAGTACTGCATTCCACCCTCAGACAGATGGCAGTCTGAGCGAGTGATTCAAATATTGGAAAATCTGTTGCGAGCTTGTGTGATCGATTTCCATGGGAATTGGGAATCAAAGCTACCTCTAGTGGAGTTTACTTACAACAACAGTTTTCAATCATCTATAGGTATGGCTCCCTATGAGGCACTTTATGGGAGGAAGTGCAAATCACCAATTCATTGGGATGAAGTCGGTGAGAGATCGGAACTTGGTCCAGAGATTGTTCAGCAGACCGCAGATGTGGTGGTCAAGATCCGAGACAGGATGAAGACAGCTCAGAGTCGTCAAAAGTGTTATGCTGACAAGAGAATAATGGATCTTGAGTTTGCCGTATGAGATAACGTATTCGAAAAGATAGCACCTATGAAGGGTGTTATGAGGTTTAGGAAGAGAGGCAAGCTGAGTCCGAGATTTATTGGGCCATTTGAAATTCTTTACAGAGTTGGGACACTAGCCTATCGTGTAGCCCTATCGTCGAATCTTTCCGGTGTACACAACGTATTCCACATTTCAATGCTGAGGAAGTATATAGCAAATCTTTTGCATGTCTTGAGTTATGATCCATTGCAGTTGGCTCCAGACATGTCGTATGAGGAAAGACCCGTCCAAATCCTAGACAGACAAGAGCAGAGACTTCGGAACAAGGTGACCGAGTTGGTCATGTTAGAGTAGGTGCCCGGCAAGCCAACATGTGGCTAAGGCTTTTATTGTCTCTAATGTAAAACAATCTTAATTTTAATAATATTTTACGATTTTATTCGATTATGGTATTATACTTTATCTGTATGCCCATGCAATATGCAAAGATTAAGTCCTTGAATATACAATAGGTACCATGAAACTCATTAAGAAGTGTACCATATATTCTAAATAGGTTCCTAGTCAAATTAGCCGCCTAAAACAAGGATAAAGGTCGCTCGAGTTCGAGACTAGCATCTGCGATGTAAACACCGTGTTTCATAGGCAAGGGCACGGAGATGTCCATTCACACGGATGGGTGATCATATGATAATGCACTGAACAACCCTCCCTCAGAGTGTCCAAGTGGTTCTCACTTATCGAGAGGAATAATCCGCAGTTATGGTTATACACCATTAGTCCTTTAACCCGGGACAATGTAAGGGCTATACGTACTAGCATGCACTTTGATCCATTAACCGACTCCATCGATGGTCATAAGGTGGCGAGGTTGGGTGTAGTTTCAAAATACGTAGGAGAAAATGTATTCTAGTCGGGGATTCACCATTCGCCTACGGGTGAAGATATCCTATGTGATCTAATGTGGGGAACCGGACACTAATTCATCTCCTTAATTTTTATTAATATCAAATGAAACAATTAAGAAATGTGGGACATAATATTTTTTTTAAATAAAAACTGCTGAAACGTAATGTACTCGATCCGATATACATATCCATACAAAAGTACAAATGTAGAACCCGTAAACTGGACTCCGTATAAGCCATGCATAATTCTAGTGTTTAAAATTAAAATGAATTTTATTGTATGAGTATTTAAATTCTTTTCTTTAAATTTATTTATTTTACGCAGTAGTTTAATTGTTACCTTTTCAATTAAATAAGTGAGGCCGGACTGGAGATGGAGTATTGAGATAAGCTAATAAAGATTTATTTAAGAAGTGGTAATTTAGCATGTTTATTTCATTAATTTATGTTTAATTATTTTATGCATTTTATGCATAATTCATGCATGATAGGATTTGCTTCACGAAATTTTAAAAGTTCGTGCATTAGAATTTTAAGTTGCATTTCACGTTCGAGCGAGGATCGGAGACCGGAAAATTTCCAGGAAAATTATTTATTACATGATTTGTTTTTATAAATTAAGTTAAATCATTTTTAAGAGTATTTTTCAAAAAGGTGTATTTCTGGGGTATTTTTACCCGCAGGACTTTATTTTTAACGGTACGCAAATTTTATCGAATCGGGGAACTTTTTAATGGTTCGGCTAATATTTTTAAAATCTTTTCAACTCGATATATTTTTCGGGAGTGGGTTCGAGCTTAATGGGCCCTAAATTCATTTTATTCCCTTTTTAATCCAACCCTTGGCCCATTAACATTTTTCCTAACTATATAATTAGCACCTAAGCAACTAATTAACCTAAACCTAAACTCCACTAGCAGCCGTCACCCCCCCACCTATTCTGAATTCAGTGCCTCGGTCTCGGAAGAGAGCACCGACTGGAGGCCACGCTTGGCTTGTGATTTCAAGAGGGAAAACCTTCGGCTCCCTCACCTTCTTCTTGAGCATCCACGCATCCAAGGCACGCATTTGTACCTTTCTTCATGCATCCTACACGTTATACATGCTGTTATGTTTGTTTGTTTGTATAAGTCTCGATCCAGCAGGTAACAAAGTAAGGCTTCGGTTTCGGTTCATCCTTGCATTGTATTTTTTTTTCTTCCAACTCACGTTTGTTTGATGTTGCTGCGAGGGGGCTGTAGAATTGCTGTCATGGGGAGTCTGAATCACGTGAGTCAGTAAGGGAATAAGGCTGGAGTTGGTTTTGGGTTCAAACTTGGGTAGATCGGGCATGATGTCCCACTTGGGTTCGGTTTTGGAGAAGGGTGTGTGCAAGGGACAAACCAACAGTGAAAGGGCTTAACCGTGCCATGAATAAGACCCTGATGGGTCTGAGATAGAGCCTGAAAGGTCTCGGCACCCGCTGGAACAACCCCAAGCACGAACCGTGAGGTGTAGTGAAGAGAGTCACGGCGGTACTCCATGGTGCCTAGCGGTCGTGGGCTTTGTGTAGCCTGCATGGGGGTGGAGTCGTGTGTCTAGTGTGTCAAGTAGGGTCCCAAGGTGGTCAAGGAGAGATCGGTTTGTGGCTGGGGCGTTGAGTTTGGGTGGTGGTTTGAGCTTTTGGGAAAGAAGTGCATTAAGGGGGTAGTTGAGAAAGTGGGGCCGAGAGTTAGGGAGTTTCTGGAAATTTTCAGCCGTGTGTAGGAGGTTGATGACATGGTTTTAGGATCATTTTAGTGTTTTTAAGATATGATAAAAAGTTGGGAAAAATTCGATTAAGTTTCGAGTGGATTCGGGTTAAAACCGGGACCCCGTCCAAGTTTTAATACGAATCAATTAAGTTTGAGTTTGGACTCGGGTTTACGTCTAGGAATGATTATAAATATGTTTTGGGACATTTTAAGGAGTTTGGTAAGCTTCGGGTCAATTTTAGAGGTCCAGGGGTAAAATGGTAATTTTTGGGTTTCCAGGGGCAAAATGGTAATTTTGCACCCGGGGTGAGATTTTTGTCCTAGCAGCGCCCCGAGCACGAATCATAATATTTTTAAATGTTCTTGCATCACGTTTACGATTTTTATGCTATTATAATAATTATGGTGAATGCTTAATTTAAAGGAATTAAGTGAGGAAGTGAAGAGCACTCCGTCTCCGCCGCGCCGAGTCGTTATTTTGTTTGTTTTCAGTCAAAACAAACCAAGGCATGTTTATATCCTCTTTTACTCTGCAATCAAGTCATATAGGTATTTTTAAATATCGCAAGTACATGATTTTAATGCAAGAAAATCGAAGTGGTTCATATTTAATTATGCGATTTAATTATATTACGTGCAAATACAAATTTTGAGATTTATGCGATATGGCTTGTGGTCACGTTACTATCAGTATTAAATCCGGTCCCCAGTATCGGTCCGGTCACCAGTTACCGGTTATTTCAGTTGTTTCACCCAGTACTGTGGCAGTAGTCTGATCAGACGCAAATCCGATCCCCAGTATCGGTCCGGTCCCCAGTATCGGTCAGCTCAGTTCAGTTCAGTTCAGGGACCACTTGCATAGACCATAATCTCACCAGAAAATTTATTACAAGTATTTCAGTACAGCGCTCTAAGGAGCAAACATTTCTATCATGAGTTTTTCAGTTCAGCTATGCACGTATTATAATTGTTCAGAACATGATATTTTATCTCATGCAAATTTTATTGTAGTATTTACTTGCTATTTACGATATATGCATGTTGAGTCTTTAGACTCACTAGACTTGATTGTTGTAGGTGCTGATGATGTTGGGACCGAGGGCGGAGACCAGTGAGCTAGCTTGGGTCGGCAGTAGTGGCACCCGAGGACCTCAGTTTCAGCATTTGCAAACTTTATTTTTATGCTCAAACTTTTTATCGCTTGTTGAATTATTTTAAATTGTTACTTTGCAAATATTTACTTCCGCTGCTATTTTAATCATTTAACATTTTTGTCAGTTTGGCTATAAATGAGACTTTTAATTAGTTAAAAGAAAATTTTAAAATTTTCCGCAATTTTTCAAGTAAGGATTTTTGGGCCTTTCACAGTTGGTATCAGAGCCTATGTTCTTGTAAAGGGTTACACTACTACTGACCGCGAGAAGCTCACGAAGTCACGTCTTCGGTCTGTAAGTTTTACATTTACGCATTTTATTTAAAGCATAAATTATTTAACAGCATGTTTTCATGAAATATTTTATGTCCAGATTTATTTTATTGTTCAGTATTTAAATTTAAATAAATTATGGAATTATGCATGTTGGTCACGTATGGGTTATGTATGGAACAATACGCTTCCTAGACGCCGTGTTTAGCGCGCGAGGGATGATGAGCGCTGTCATGAGGACGGTGAGCATCAGAGGTAGGAGGGAAATGCACCTCCACCCCCACCGGACATAAATAAGAATTTTGCTATTGGGCATTATGAGAGGTCGTAAATGATTTGACTATATTAATTTTTAGGTCAGTAGTTTTGATGTTCTCCTTATGGGTTATAAGTTAATCTGGAAAATTATGAATGCTTTTGAGACTTGTAGAATTTCTAAGAAATTATTGATAGTTCTTGGTTGCTAGTCGAGTAAATTTTTGAGGATTTCATATAAGCAATAGCGATTCGAAGACTACGACAATATTTAGGATTATAAATATACAATTTGAGGATTTTAAGTATCTATGGAAATGTAAGATTAATTATGGGAATTTATTTAGGATGCATGCTCTACATAGTTGGAATTAGGGATGGAATTGCAGGAATTGAGAATTTTAAGGACACAATTGTAATAACCAATTATTTGAGGACCTAGGTTCAAAAATAAAATTCTAAGGGACTATTTTCGAATTTACCAAATTTTAGGATTTAATTTTGAGTTCGAGAATTTAAAATTTTAATGAGGTAAAGATGGAAAATTTTATGGGGACAATGATGCAAATTTCGAAGAGTTGTAGGGCCAAAATGTAAATTTGGAGAACTGTAAGGGCTAGATTGCAAGTTTCAAAAATTTTAAGGACGTAATTGCGAACTTTTGAGGAACACTTGGGATTTTAAGTATTTATAGAAATGTAAGACGTGTTATGGGAATTAATTTTGGGTTTAATAAACTTAAGACTGATGAACCTTATGATGCGGGAAATCTCAATAAAATGAAATTGGAAATACTGAGGACTAATGGATAATTGTGGAATTTCGAGATTTAGGGAAAAATTGGACGATATTCGAGGAAAGTAAGAATTAATTTTACAATTTTAAGAAATTTGAGGACCTATTTAGTAGTAAATGAGAATTTAATGGTTCAAATGGCATGAATTTTCGGTTATTTAGGCTCGAAGGAAATATAGAATATTTATATATTTGGGTTATAATGTTATAATGAATGGTAACCAAAGACATTGTAGGAGGAATCAATCTTAGGCGTGAAAATTTAAGCGTTAGTGAAATAATGTTGTGGCAAATTAAGAATTTAAAGTGATGACGATTTAAGTTAAATTTGATCGGTTAGTTAAGTTATAAGGATAAACATTGAGTTAGTAAATTTTTGGGAACATAAGTTTGATGTGTCACAAGTTTTAGTCATGATCTTAACAGTTAAGATTATACTTTGTGAGAATTTAAAATTTTTAGGAAAGTTGGGTACGATGATGGTTAGTTTAATTGGGAGACGCACGTAAGAGGTGAGGTAGACACCCTGTCTTGAGAAATTTTGGAACTCATTAAGAAACTTGGGACTAAACGGATATGTGTATTGGGGTTATTTTATTCAAAGCTATTTGGATTAGGTAAGTTTGAATTTCAAATTTATTAGATATTTGCTCATACGGAAATTTTGGGTGAAATAAAAACAAAAGGGAATTAGTTGTATTCAATATAAGTTATCAATTGATGAATATGAAGATTTTTACCAAGTAAGTAATCTAAAAGCTTGATATGGGGATTCTAGAGTTCTATGGTTTATAAGTGAAATTGATTTATTAAAGTTAGTCTAATGCTACCATGGGCTAACTTATTTAAGTTTATATGATAGAATTAAGTAAGCATTGAGGATACGTAATAATGCGACATTCGTTTCAATGAGGAAAGTCCAAGGACCTTAGACCTCAACTATATTGTAATCGGGAAGAAAATAATTTAAGCATGTAATTGGGACTTGAAGGGCTTTAAAATATAGGTAGAAGTTGATATTGTATAAATGGGTTTTAGGAATTATCACTACTCAAAATTTAAGATTTGCGACAATTTAATATTTGTGACGTACTTGTAAATAATTAAGTTATGTAAGTTTGGTGCCATAAAATAAAGATACGATTCAAGGATCTTGGGCTAATCTTATTATGAGGTTGAGATAAGGTTTAACATTTAATTGTTTTACCGAGGATAGAAGTCGATCATAACTTTTGGTGCTAAGGTTTCTTAAGTTGAACCGCATCAACGCTAATGTAATAGTTTGATGAATGTTACGAATATAATATAAGAAAAGTAAGGTGCGATAAGTTTAGACATCCATCTCTAGTATGAGAAACTGTGGGATAAGTCATAATTCGGGGCTATAGTTGAATAGAACTAAGTCATCATAAGTTGTTTTAAGTTGCGAGTCACAAACGAGGATTTCGATAGAAAAATTTATTTAGGATTGAGGAGACGTAAGGACAGCTTAATACTTATCTTATCAGAGTAGCGCATCGGAAATGTGGATTATTAGGATTCTAGAATCAAGAGTCTAAACTTTTTGTTTATCAAGGATAAGCGAATTTCGAGGACGAAATTTCTTTTAAGGGGGGAAGGATTGTAGAACCCGTAAACTGGACTCCGTATAAGCCATGCATAATTCTAGTGTTTAAAATTAAAATGAATTTTATTGTATGAGTATTTAAATTCTTTTCTTTAAATTTATTTATTTTACGCAGTAGTTTAATTGTTACATTTTCAATTAAATAAGTGAGGCCGGACTGGAGATGGAGTATTGAGATAAGCTAATAAAGATTTATTTAAGAAGTGGTAATTTAGCATGTTTATTTCATTAATTTATGTTTAATTATTTTATGCATTTTATGCATAATTCATGCATGATAGGATTTGCTTCACGAAATTTTAAAAGTTCGTGCATTAGAATTTTAAGTTGCATTTCACGTTCGAGCGAGGATCGGAGACCGGAAAATTTCCAGGAAAATTATTTATTACATGATTTGTTTTTATAAATTAAGTTAAATCATTTTTAAGAGTATTTTTCAAAAAGGTGTATTTCTGGGGTATTTTTACCCGCAGGACTTTATTTTTAACGGTACGCAAATTTTATCGAATCGGGGAACTTTTTAATGGTTCGGCTAATATTTTTAAAATCTTTTCAACTCGATATATTTTTCGGGAGTGGGTTCGAGCTTAATGGGCCCTAAATTCATTTTATTCCCTTTTTAATCCAACCCTTGGCCCATTAACATTTTTCCTAACTATATAATTAGCACCTAAGCAACTAATTAACCTAAACCTAAACTCCACTAGCAGCCGTCACCCCCCCACCTATTCTGAATTCAGTGCCTCGGTCTCGGAAGAGAGCACCGACTGGAGGCCACGCTTGGCTTGTGATTTCAAGAGGGAAAACCTTCGGCTCCCTCACCTTCTTCTTGAGCATCCACGCATCCAAGGCACGCATTTGTACCTTTCTTCATGCATCCTACACGTTATACATGCTGTTATGTTTGTTTGTTTGTATAAGTCTCGATCCAGCAGGTAACAAAGTAAGGCTTCGGTTTCGGTTCATCCTTGCATTGTATTTTTTTTTCTTCCAACTCACGTTTGTTTGATGTTGCTGCGAGGGGGCTGTAGAATTGCTGTCATGGGGAGTCTGAATCACGTGAGTCAGTAAGGGAATAAGGCTGGAGTTGGTTTTGGGTTCAAACTTGGGTAGATCGGGCATGATGTCCCACTTGGGTTCGGTTTTGGAGAAGGGTGTGTGCAAGGGACAAACCAACAGTGAAAGGGCTTAACCGTGCCATGAATAAGACCCTGATGGGTCTGAGATAGAGCCTGAAAGGTCTCGGCACCCGCTGGAACAACCCCAAGCACGAACCGTGAGGTGTAGTGAAGAGAGTCACGGCGGTACTCCATGGTGCCTAGCGGTCGTGGGCTTTGTGTAGCCTGCATGGGGGTGGAGTCGTGTGTCTAGTGTGTCAAGTAGGGTCCCAAGGTGGTCAAGGAGAGATCGGTTTGTGGCTGGGGCGTTGAGTTTGGGTGGTGGTTTGAGCTTTTGGGAAAGAAGTGCATTAAGGGGGTAGTTGAGAAAGTGGGGCCGAGAGTTAGGGAGTTTCTGGAAATTTTCAGCCGTGTGTAGGAGGTTGATGACATGGTTTTAGGATCATTTTAGTGTTTTTAAGATATGATAAAAAGTTGGGAAAAATTCGATTAAGTTTCGAGTGGATTCGGGTTAAAACCGGGACCCCGTCCAAGTTTTAATACGAATCAATTAAGTTTGAGTTTGGACTCGGGTTTACGTCTAGGAATGATTATAAATATGTTTTGGGACATTTTAAGGAGTTTGGTAAGCTTCGGGTCAATTTTAGAGGTCCAGGGGTAAAATGGTAATTTTTGGGTTTCCAGGGGCAAAATGGTAATTTTGCACCCGGGGTGAGATTTTTGTCCTAGCAGCGCCCCGAGCACGAATCATAATATTTTTAAATGTTCTTGCATCACGTTTACGATTTTTATGCTATTATAATAATTATGGTGCATGCTTAATTTAAAGGAATTAAGTGAGGAAGTGAAGAGCACTCCGTCTCCGCCGCGCCGAGTCGTTATTTTGTTTGTTTTCAGTCAAAACAAACCAAGGCATGTTTATATCCTCTTTTACTCTGCAATCAAGTCATATAGGTATTTTTAAATATCGCAAGTACATGATTTTAATGCAAGAAAATCGAAGTGGTTCATATTTAATTATGCGATTTAATTATATTACGTGCAAATACAAATTTTGAGATTTATGCGATATGGCTTGTGGTCACGTTACTATCAGTATTAAATCCGGTCCCCAGTATCGGTCCGGTCACCAGTTACCGGTTATTTCAGTTGTTTCACCCAGTACTGTGGCAGTAGTCTGATCAGACGCAAATCCGATCCCCAGTATCGGTCCGGTCCCCAGTATCGGTCAGCTCAGTTCAGTTCAGTTCAGGGACCACTTGCATAGACCATAATCTCACCAGAAAATTTATTACAAGTATTTCAGTACAGCGCTCTAAGGAGCAAACATTTCTATCATGATTTTTTCAGTTCAGCTATGCACGTATTATAATTGTTCAGAACATGATATTTTATCCCATGCAAATTTTATTGTAGTATTTACTTGCTATTTACGATATATGCATGTTGAGTCTTTAGACTCACTAGACTTGATTGTTGTAGGTGCTGATGATGTTGGGACCGAGGGCGGGGACCAGTGAGCTAGCTTGGGTCGGCAGTAGTGGCACCCGAGGACCTCAGTTTCAGCATTTGCAAACTTTATTTTTATGCTCAAACTTTTTATCGCTTGTTGAATTATTTTAAATTGTTACTTTGCAAATATTTACTTCCGCTGCTATTTTAATCATTTAACATTTTTGTCAGTTTGGCTATAAATGAGACTTTTAATTAGTTAAAAGAAAATTTTAAAATTTTCCGCAATTTTTCAAGTAAGGATTTTTGGGCCTTTCACAACAAATTTTGTACAACATATGTTCATCACAAACTAGAATTCAGTCACTACATCACGTACTGAAAACCAATCTATTCTAAGTCCAGATATCCATGCTAATTCTGAATCTCTCATCCTCTTCCTGATCCCGATCCTGTCCCACCTGTTGTCATGCACACATACAGAAAGACAATAGCTGGATAACTCCGGTGAGAACATAATCCCAGTATAAACAATGCAAACATGCAATCATATAAAAAGCATATATAACATGAAATATATATCAATAATATGTATCGAAATCTGAAAACATAAAATGATATCACACTGTAAATCACTCGTGACTCATCATCTCAGACTCAACGCATCTCTAATCTAGGGATCCCGGCTTCTGGATATTGTCACATATATCGAATCTCAGTGATAGGAATGTATCAACTCCTAACCGACATCGATACAAACCAAACATCCAGTGTCTTGGCGAATCAGCCGAAGAATTGGCGCATCAGCCAATGACTAGGCGAATCGGCCTATGACTCAATACATACTCTGTATATGAATCAATAGACCACACACATCAATTTCATAATTGCAGATATCAATGCAATAAAATAAAGTATGTGATTTAGGGAAACTCAAGTCAAATCAAACTCGAGTTGTGCAATCCCGAATCAACATTTCTTTATATCAATCCGACTCTGTGAAAGTATCGGATTCAATGCATGTCAATACTCAATCTGGAAATGACAATAACGAGGAATACAATATGAATACCTCCCTCAATCAATACTGGATATAATCAGAACTGAATCAAATTCTGTTTCAACAGCATAAATGTACAATCTCAATATACCCAGCAATACAACTCAACAGATATCGATTTTCACAACTCAAAATCCATATGATACAATTCTGATATCACATCTCAATCAATTCCATTCAGAAAACCAGAACAATTTCATACGTGAAACGGCCCGAAAATTCATGTTTGAAAATTTGCGGAAAAAAATTAAAAAATTTATCTTTAAAATAATCAAAATTTGCCTCATTCACAAAATCAACTGATAAATAAAGTTTAAATGTTCAAAATAGCAGCGGAAGAAATTATTACTCGCCAAAATAACAAGTTAAAGTATCCAACAACTGATAAAAATTGTTTGAGAATAAAAATGGCAAGTGCTGTAAATGAGGTCCTCGGGTTCCACTACTGCCGACCCAAGCTAGCTTACTGGTCCTCGCCCTCGGCCCCGACATCATCAGTACCTACAACAATCAAGTCTAGTGAGCCTAAAGACTCAGCATGCATATATCGTAAATAACGAGTAAATAATATAGTAAAATTTCATGGGAGTAAAAATATCATGTCATGAGGCATAATGTGAAAATAACTTGTCATGAGCAATTATAATACGTGCATAACTAAACTGAAAATCATAGTGAAAATGTTTGCCCCTTGGAGCCCTGTACTAAAATAGCATGTCATAAATTTTCTGTTGAGATGATGGTCTACGCAAGTGGCCCTTGAACTGAACTGAACTTACTAGTAACTGACGACCGGACCGGTAACTGGCGACCGGGTTTAATCATGATAGTAAAGTGACCACAAGCAATATCGCATAAATCTCAAAACTGAATATTTTTGCACGTAATATAATTAACCAACATAATTAAATATGAACAATTTCGATATTCTTGCATTAAAATCATGTACTTGCGATATTTAAAAATATCTATATGGCTTGATTGAAGAGTGAAAGAAGATATAAACATGCCTTGGTTTGTTTTGACAGAAAACAAACGAAATAACGACGCGGCGCGGTGGAGACGGAGTGCTCTTCACTTTCTCACTTTTTCTCTCTTAATTCCTTTAAACCAAGCATGCACCATAATTATTATAATAGCGTAAAAAAATCATAAACGTGATGCATGAACATTTAAAAATATTATGATTTGTGCTCAGGGCGCTGCCAGGACCAAAATCTCACCCCGGGGTGCAAAATGACCATTTTGCCCCTGGGAACCCAAAAATTATCGTTTCACCTCTGGACCTATAAAATTGACCCGAACTTTACCAAACTCCTTAAAATGTCCCAAAATATTTATAAAAGTATTTCTAGACGTAAACCCGAGCCAAAATCAGAACTTAACCGATTCGTTTAAAACTTGGACCGGGATCCAGGTTTTAATCCGAATCGAACTCGAAAATTAACCGAAATTTCCCCAATTTTTTTACCACACTTAATAAACACTTAAAAGACCCTAACAACCCCAAAACTAAGCTCTTAAACATAAGAACCACTCTTGAACAGTTGCTGGAAATTCCAGCAATTTCCTTAACTACATATCCTAGTACCTCACGTCCCCTTTCATGCGCTAATTGGTCCAGCCCTGACTCAACCCTCCATAGACCATCTTAGGACTCCCGTGAACCTACTGAACCCATGCAATTCATCTCATGCAAGCCACAGCCCCCTTGCAAATCGCTAGCCTCCCAAATCGCATAACCGAGCACCATTTCCTTAAGCCCCACTACACTACAATCCCTCGATCTCTCACCCTACAACATTGGCGATTTGTTTCAAGCCTCAAACCACATCTTGACACTAAAATCAGTCGCTTACCAGTCCCTAAAACCACAGCCCCTTGCACGTGAAACAAAAACGTGAGTTGAACAATCAAGGAAGCACAACATGAACAAACCGAAAAAACCCTTCATGCATGAAACTGGATCGAAGATTTCGTGTAATAAAAGGCACACATTAGTATGTTTATGACGTGTAAGATGCAAAACAACAGTACGTGGCATGCCTTAAGATGGGTGGAAGAAAAAGAACGATGTGAGGGCACCGAATGAACTTTTCCTTTGCAAAACAAGAGGCCACCGAAGCCTACAGCTGTTGTTCTCTGAAACCAAGGGGGATGGATTCTGAATGGGGGTGTCGGCTATGTGGATAATTAGGTTTAGGTTAATGATAGGTTAGGCAATATTTAAATAGCTAACAACCAACTAATGGGCCTAATTTTGATAATTAAAAGTTTAACAAAGATTTTAAGGCCAACAAACTTAAACGTAAGCCCATTAAGTCCAAACGCATTCCCGAAAAATTTTTTGTGCTGAAAATATTAGCCGAACCAATAAAAAGTCCCCCGATTCGATAAAATTTGCGTACCGTTAAAAAATTAAAATCATGCGGGTAAAAATACTCAAAAATTCCCATTTTCGAAAAATACACTTAGAAATTCTTTAAGTTAATTAATAAAAATAAATCGTATAATAAAATAATTTTCTGAAAATTCTCCGGTCTTTGTTACTCGATCGAATGCAACTTAAAAATCATAATGCACGAACTCTTAAAGTTTCATGAAACAAATACTATCTTGCATTAATTATGCCTAAAATGCATAAAAATAATTAAACATAAATTCATGAAATAAACATGGCAGCCTTCACAAAACATGCAGTTGCCTAATATGGTAAGTGAAAATTTTGATCTTCGAAATTTTCAATTTTCATTATATGAACAAGACTTGTATCCTTGATACATAGGCGCTCTCGGATCGTCGATTGGGTTATAATGAGTTCGGAATCATTTTTTTTGGTGAATTTAGAATTTACTAATTAAATGATTGTGTTAGTAGTGCTGACTACTAACACACACACACACACGTTACACTCACACACACATGCACTATATATACATACACACTTGGCCTATGCACACACACATCTCTTGCACCCTTTCATTTCTTTTTGGAGATAATTGGTAGGGTTCTTTGTTTTTTGTCCAGCAGCCACCCTCCCCTTCAATTATTTCAGCAACCACACGTTAATCTTAGCAGCAAAATTGTGCCTCAAGTCATCCGGATCGCTTCTCGCACCGCAATCTTTTCGTTATTCGCCGTATCGTTAGTTTTAAAGATCAAAGACATGTAAATTCTTTTGTTTTTGCATCCATCTTGTCATAGTAATTATTTTGATGTATATTGTATGAAAAACATGTGTAGGTTATGCAAAGGTTTGAGCAAAAATGTTTGAAACGATTTTGGATCAAAATTTGGGTCTAAAAAACCGAGTCTGATGTCATTTCGAATATTGTGAATTTGCAGTCGATTTTCTAGAAAAACTTTCGTATTTAAAACATTGTACTTTTTGATGTCTTCGATTTGACAGTAAATTCGTAACTTTTGGACAAAAAATGAATGAGTTATGATAATTTTCCGGGGACTGCACAAGCTGTGAAATTTTTGTGCTCTGTTATTTCGGATTCTAAGACTTATAGGTTGGTTTTCTAGAAATGTTTTCAACATATGGTTTGTAGTACAATCGTGTTATCTTTGATTTTACAGTAAATTCGTATTTTTTTGATAAGAAATGAGGGAGATATGATTTTTACTGTGACATGGCTCAAGATGCAAAAATTTGTGCATGTTCTTCTCGTTTTCTCAAGTTTTGGTTGCAGGCTTCGTTGGATTCTTCTGAATCTTTGCTGCTTTGGTTAGGGCAGCATATCCAGAGCAATCCAACAAAGCCCTCGACGTTTTTAAGTATGTTCGATGTGCAAAAAAAATATTTTATTTTTGTGGTATGCTAAATGTCTTGTGGCCAAATATGAACGGGTTTGAAAGTCAGTGAACGTGGCCGAGGACCTCTCCACACCGGTAAAGCATGACCGGGTTTAGATCAGGATGGGAAATTGGCAAAGCATGACCAGGGAACAATCCACCCGGTAAAATCTTGACCGAGGATCTCATGTATGTGGTAGTGGACTTTCCCTGCCAGCCCACTACTGTGGTTTAGTCTGATCAGGCGCATTATTTTACGAGTCAATTGCTTTGAAATATATCTCTACGCAAAATGATGTTATGCATGTTCAATTATTTATTATGCAAATATGTTTATGAAATGATGGTATGTCTATGTTTATGGGTCAGTTGCTTTGAAACATATCTTAACGCAAAATGATTATGATTATGTATGTTCACGTAAGTATGATGCAAGTCTATTTATGAAATTGTTTATGAAAAATTTTACGATATGGTGACAAGTCTATGTTTACGTAAGTATGTTAATTTTAAGTATGTACGCTCTACTTTAAAATGCATGTGGTTATATTACGTAGTAATTGTTATACTCAATTTATATATGTTGAGTTTTTAGACTCACTAGACTTGATCGATGCAGGTGAGGGCAAGTATGAGGAGACGAGGGGTGGGGACCAATGACCCGGCTCTATTTGCATAGGAGGCTAAACCCGAGGATCGCCTACATTTCTAAGTCGTTATGCATGTTTCAAATACTTTGATTTTCACGAGACTGTTTACGATATTTAAACAATTACTTTTTTGCAAAGTTTGTTTGTAATTGTTTTCATTTCAAATATTTGTAGATGAGCAGATTATTTTCATCGCGATTTGAAGGTTTATTAATTATTTAAGAAAATTTTTATTTTGCCGCAAATTTCAATTATTTCAAAAATACGGTATGTTAAATGCTCATACCCAACTGATTGCTGCTTTCGTGCAACCAGTTCTGTAATTCAGCGATTAGTTAGACCTTGTTAACATCTGAATTTGCCATACTAACTTGAAATACGACTTGTTCCAAATTGATTTTTCTGATCATTCAAGTTTGCGGAATGTCATTTGAATCATCCAGTTGAGAGATATATCATCAAACTACCGAAGCTTGCCAGAAATTAAATTTGTGCAGAATTCAGTTTCAATTTGCTTCTTGTTTTAAAAACTTCACACTTGAGTAAAAATGTTAGAAACACCAAAATCAAGATTGCGAACATGAAATGTTCCAATATTACGTAAATATTAAAATACGTTGCATGCTTCATTTTAAGAAAAATTTACGTATTTGCATGATTTTATTAAGTGATGAATATGATGACATGTTTTGAATTATGGGAGTTGGTTGTGACTAACACGATGACACGATGATATGTAAATCCAAGGCTTAGTGGACAGGTAATGCTGCCGCTGATGTCTCCCCATCGGGTACCACGGTTACACGTAGTTGGATCCATCAAGTGACACAATGATACGAAAGTCACAGCTAATGAACTGAATTCAATTAAATAAAATGTAAACATATATGATGATATGATGAGACATGTTTTGACACGTTATCCTATTATATGACATGTTTATGCTTTTAAGATCATAAAGTTTATGTTGATTACAGTATGTTTCATTGTTGTATGGTATGTATATGTACTTTCTATTAACATTACAGGTGTGTTGAGTCTTTAGACTCACTATGTGTGAATGATGCAGGTGGACATTTTGATCAGGAGACTGGAGGTGATGATGACTGAACGGACGAAGCTGGTGGCGCACGTTAACCTGAGTACCTTGTATTCTTCTTCAAGAATATGATTTTATAGTTATACATTTAAACAGCTTTTTAAATGGTTGATGATTTTATTTTGTTAAGGGTTTTGATAGATTTTAATATGCTTGAGGTTTTATATTTTTAAACGGTAATTGTTTAGGTTGGTTGCTCTTTTCATTATTTTAACTGTAGTTGGTTGATTTTACAAAATTGATGTTTCGAATTTTATGTATTTATGTAGGCATGATTTAGGCCATTGCAAAAAAAAAAATTCAGTAGATTTTTAAAATGAACAGACGTTTCAGTTGGTATCAGAGGAAGGGTTCTTGTAGATGGTTGTGGCACTGTCAGCTTCTGCAGCTCAGTCTTCAAGCCTCAAGTCTGTAAGCATATATGTTTTAAATGTTTTGAAAGTTTTAATGCTATCACCTACATGTTTACATGATGTATCTTTTGTTAGAGTAGGTGTCCGTCGAGCCAATTGTTGGGTGAGGGTTCACATTTAAACTCTATGTATTAAAAATCTTTGTTTTAATAATATTTGAAATTATTGTTTTGGCACATCTTTATCTGTACACATGGTGCTTGTTGCATAGATAAAGTTCTTGAATATACAAATAGTAGAAAGAATAAGTGATGCTCAAAAGATAGAAAGAATACCAATGAGCCAGCTCGATTTGTGCAGGAGTCTAAACCTGAGGATCGCCTACATTTTTAAGTTGTTATGCATGTTTCTATTACTCAAATTTTCACGAGACTGTTTACGATGTTTAAAAAATTACCTTTTTGCAAACTTTGTTTGTAATTGTTTCCATTTCAAATATTTGTAGACGAGCAGATTATTTTCATCGCGATTTGAAGGTTTATTACTTATTTAAGAAAATTTTTATTTTTCCGCAAATTTCAATTATTTCAAAAATACGGTATGTTATATGCTCATACCCAACTGATTGTTGTTTTCGTGCAATTAGTTCTGTAATTCATCGATTAGTTAGACCTTGATACATCTGAATTTTCCCAACTAACTTGAAATACGACTTTTTCCAAATTGATTTTTCTGATCATTCAAGTTTGCGGAATGTCATTTGAATCATCCAGTTGAGAGATATCATCAAACTAACGAAGCTTGCTAGAAATTCAATTTGTGGAGAATTCAGTTTCAATTTGTTTCTTGTTTTAATAACTTCACACTTGAGTAAAATTGTTAGAAACACAATAACATGTTTTTTAACATCAAAATTGCGAACATGAAATGTTCCAATATTATGTAAATATTAAAATACCTCTTTTTCCCCTTTTCCTCCTCTCCCTCTTCACATCCCTCTCCGACAGGTTAAATACCTAGTTTTAACTATCGAATCGAAGATATACATAGTGCTACAAATCATATGTTGCACACATTTCCAGAAAACCAACTTATAAGTCGTCATAATTCAAACACAGAGGGTAACGGTTTTTGTGACACATAAATTTCACAGTTTGTGCGGTTTTAACGATAAAAAAATCATCTCCCCTCTTTTCTTATCAGAATTACGAATTTGCTATCAACGAAGATAACACGGGAGTGATATTGAAAACAATTACAAAAAGTTTTCAAAAAGTTAATGTTAAACATCGTAAACAGTCTCGTGAAAATAGAGTAATTGAACATGCATAACGACTTAAAAATGTAGGCGATCCCAGGTTAGACTCCTGCCAAATCGAGCCGGCTCATTGGTATTCTTTCTATCATTTGAGCATCTCTTATTCTTTCTACTATTTGTATATTCAAGAACTTTATCTATGCAACAAGCACCATGTGTACAGATAAAGATTTGCCAAAACAATAATTTCGAATATATAAAAAATATTTTTAATACATAGAGTTTCAATGTGAACCCTCAGCCAACAATTGGCTCGACGGACCCTACCTACAAAAGATACATCATGTAAACATGTAGGGAAGCATAAAACTTTCAAAACATTTAAAACATATGCTTACAGACTTGAGGCTTGAAGACGAGCTGCAGAAGCTGCAGTGCCACAACTATCTACAAGAACCCTTCCTCTGATACAACTTGAAACGTCTGTTATTTTAAAAATTAAATGATTTTTTTTTTTTGCATGCATGGACAACTATGCCTACATAAATACATAAAATTCGAAACATCAATTTGGTAAAATCAACCAACTGCGAATAAATAACAGTTAAAATATGAAGAGTAAACCAACCTAAACAATTACCGTTTAAAATATAAAACCTCAAGCATATTAAAATCTATCAAAACCCTTACAAAATAAAATACTCAACCATTTAAAACATGTTTAAATGTATTCCATAAAATCATATTCTTGAAGAAGAATGCAAGGTCCTCGGGTTAACGTGCGCCACCAGCTCGTCCGTTCAGTCATCATCACCCCTCCATGTCTCCTGATCAAAAGGCCCACCTCATCGTTCACACCTAGTGAGTCTAAGACTCAACATACCTGTAACGTTAATAGGAAGTACATAAATACATAACATGCAACTAATGACATACTGTAATCAACATATATTTATGATCTTAAAAGCATAAACATTCATATAATAGCATAACGTGTCAAAACATGTCTCATCATATATTTATGTTTACATTTCTTTAATTGAATTCAGTTCATTAGCTGTGACTTTCGTATCATTGTGTACTCGATGGATCCAACTACGTGTAACCATAGTACCCGATGGCGGGGACATCAGCGACACAGCATTACCTGTCACTAGCCTTGGCTTTACATAGCATCGTGTCATCGTGTTAGTCAAAACCAACTCCCATAATTCAAAACATGTTTCATATTCATCACTTGATAAAATCATACATAACGTAATTTTTCTTAAAATGAACAGGCAACGTA